>NW_013617415.1:197253-199749 GCF_000695525.1 Brassica oleracea var. oleracea | reverse complement strand
AGGGCAAGAGGGAGATTGTAGAGGTGATGAAGACTCGCGCCTCTCAATTCCATGTCGAGTACAGGAACCTCAAGGATGCTTTCACCTCGCTAGGCAATTTCCGTGAGTGTCGCGGTTCAGTCGGGAGCCTTTGGAAGATGCGGGCGGACGATTACGTTTTTGAGAAGGAGATGGAGTTAATGGAGGGTGGCATGAAGGATCATCCTCGCGCTGAGGCGCTCATTCGTCCGATCGACGGGAGGATTCAGGGATATTGGGATCCCATCCCAGTTTCTCCTGATACCGTAGAGACCACGACCGAGTTTCCCGGTGATTGCGGGGAGGTGGATCGTCCCGCGGATGCATTTGGAGCTTTGTTGTCTGGGAACTTTTACTTTGAACCTTGAGAGGTGGAGTGAAAATCTGGAGGGAGGAGGTTGTTTATTTATCCTGCGTTTTTTGACGAGTATGGCTTTTATTTGTCTTTTTCTGCCGAGTGTGGCTTTGATTTCCCACCGCTTTATGCGGTCATTATATATATGATGGGTGTTTTATTTCGAATTGTTTCGAGTAAATTTGAAGTAAATTTGAGTTGTCGTCTCATATTTAATTCCGTTGGGACGTTCAATCTGTCAGTTCGTTCGTGACTTTTCGTAAAAATTTCTTATTCTTACAACTTTTGGGAACGTTGAGATGTGAACGGAGAGACATGGTTTAGGATCTCGTATCGTTTAGATATCATGTCTTGAGATGTCTGAGACCAATGCGATGGGTTTAGGGCAAGACCTAGGTTTACTCTCGGTTTTAAGGTTTGTGCGGTGACTAGCCGGCTATCGATTTTCCTGTTGCGATTTCTACCTGATTCGTACCGATTTAAAGTCCGCGATAGGTTCTCGGCTTATATGACTTGTATGGTATGAATCGAGCATCTTTCCAGAGACAATTTTTAAGCCAACTGGAAGTGCGACGAATGGGGTGTAAGGTTTTTGTGGTCGTGGTCGGACAATTTGTTCTCATCGTCTCAAATTTTAACTTGGCGACGTCTCGCGATTGTTTCGAAGACTATACGAAATATTTTCGGTGCTGAAGAAAGATTATTTTCTGATTTTGGGCAGGATGAGGCCGCTGACAAGAGTCTTAACGTTCGTAGATTTTCTAGGCGTGTCCTGAGACTTTTGCGTTTAACTGAAGCGTAAGCGTTTTAATTAAAAAGGAGCAATGCATATTGTAAAGCGATTTTTTTTTTAAATCTCTAAAAACTCGATTATAATAACGCGTATTTTCTTATGTGGGAGTATACGAGTATACGCACCCACTCCCCCCCCCTTTTTAGAGAGAGGGGTAGCTGAACTCGTCTTTCGACGAGCTGTCTACGTACCTCTTTCGAGGATCAAGCCATCTCGTCGTTCTGCTTTATGCCGCGAGCGTTTTTACTCGGCGGTTGTCGCCGTGCTAACCACCCTGATCGTGATGACCATGGCCGGGTCAGCGTTCTCTTCTGGATGTTCCGGTTGAGTTGTAGCGTCGGCTTCGGACTCGTGTTGAGTTTCGACGTCCGAAGCGTTTGCGTCAGTAGACTATGTTAAATCGTCTTTCCATGAAGCCTTTTTGGCCAAAGATTTATCTATCTTCGTGCGCTTGCGATTTACCGTTGCAGAAGTCGTCATTTGCCTTAACTTGTGCTCCCCGAGGAAGCATAGTCGCGACTGTTTCTGACATCCCCAGATAGCTGCGACTCCGTTTGGGGTCGGGAATTTGACACCTAGGTGGTATGTCGATGGAACGGCTTGCATGGCGTTGATCCATGGGGTTCCCATGATCACGTTGTAGATTGCAGGATGATCGACCACAACGAATTCGATGATTTTCGTGATCTCCTTGGCCATGACTGGCAGCAGGATGGACCCGAGGGTCATCGATACTTCTCCTGAAAAACCCGTGAGCGGTTTCGGCGTTGGAGTTACTTCTCCGAGTTCGATGCTCATCCGATTGAGAGTATCGCGGAAGATTACATTGACCGTGCTTCCCGTGTCAATGAGTACTCTTCCGACTTCCAGATCTCGTATGACGAGATCTATGGCGAGCGGATCGCAGTGAGGTTGGTCCATCCCGCCAGCTTCCTCCTTCGTGAAGGTGATTGACCAATTTTGACTATCTCGGGTAATAGACCATGTAGGCCAGTTTGCACTCGACTCCGCCTTCCGCTGGTTAGCCTTGATGGCTGAAACCTTATCGTTGCAGAATAGCGATCCTCCAATGATCATGTTGACTCTGAGACGATTGTTATCGTTCCCCTTGTCATCTGGCCTTCTGCCGCGTTTATCCCCGGATTGGTTTCTTTGAGGAGATTTCTCCACGGGCGGATTTCTGTCCGTCTTTGGGGGATGATCGGTCTCGAGGATGAGATCTTTCACGTTGGTCACTTCCGAGAGCTCTCCGGCTAGTAGCTTCGCGGCCAGCCTTGCTCCCAAAACTTTGCAGTTAGTCGTGGAGTGTCCTCGGGACTGGTGGAACTCG
>NW_013617415.1:196873-197175 GCF_000695525.1 Brassica oleracea var. oleracea | reverse complement strand
CTCCTTGGAGATCTTCCCCCTCGTGATGGACATACTTGTCATTACGAGAATTCTTCTTCTTCGTTTTTGGATCTACATCTTTCGAGGATGGTCTTGCCGTCTTATGTTTTTGCGATAAGACTTTCGTTTCTTCCTCGATTATGATGTAGTCCGTCGCCTTGTGGAGGGCGTCCTGCATCGTCCGCGGTTTGTCGAGGGTTATCCATTTTCCGAATTTTGACTTGTACCAGAGCGTCTTTCTGAGCGCATCAGTGGCCACCTTGTCGCTTATCCCGCTGACCCTGGACATTACCAGCTTGAAT
>NW_013617415.1:195409-196326 GCF_000695525.1 Brassica oleracea var. oleracea | reverse complement strand
CTTTTCCAAGCAGACCGGCTTCTTGTCCTTCTTGGATGTCTGTCGACGTCCTCATCGGTATCGTTGGAGACATCGCTAGGATCCAGGTCGACGTGCTCGATTTTTCGCTAGGGTTTTGACCCGAAGGTTGTTCCTGCGCAGCTCCAGGCCTATCGAGTGGGGTAGCGAAGTCGAGTCTTTTCCCGTGGATTTTAGTGGTTCCGCGGGGACGGATTGCTCTGGTCCTTACTGTTAAGGTTTCAACCTGTTTGGTCAAGGTGCTCACTAGCCTGTCCTGTTCTTCCGACCTTTTTTCGTAGGTGGCGAACATCTTTTTAAACTCCTCATGTGCCGCAGCGTTGGCTGGTGCGTTGGCTGGTGCATTGGCCGCGGATACGTCCGCTGCGGGAGTGTGGAGATCAGTGCCACTGCTTCCGTTAAGAGGAGTCTGCACGTTATCCGCGTCGTCAGTTGACATGTCTGGTTGAGCGTGATGTGGTTGAGAGTTAGATTGATCCGTACTGCCCCTCCTTCTAGCGCCAAACTGTGGGAACTAAAATTCACACAATCGATTTCCGTTTAAATTAGGAAACTAGGAAAACCCTAATTTCCTAGAGGTCCCGGATATCTGCTAATATACCACACGCTAAGCAATCAGAAAACGAGATATCAATGACAAAGTACAAAAATCGTAAAAAGAGAGCAAAATAGATCTTATTCCGAGTCCGTGTTTGAGCGTTACAACAAGGTATAAGCCTAGGCTCGAGAGCTGTCGGCGAGATTCATAGTTCTAGCAACCCTAAGACGGCTAAACCTAATTTAGTCGCAGCTAGAAATAACAAAAATGGAAATATGCCTAAATCGCTCTAAGTGCTAAGTTTGCTGCGAAAAAAGTCTCCCCCCATGCCTCTCGCCTAGGACTCCTTATATACTGGCTC
>NW_013617415.1:189127-195284 GCF_000695525.1 Brassica oleracea var. oleracea | reverse complement strand
AAATTTCGTATTTATCCGCGGAAACTTGACATTTATCTTTCCTTGCGAACCAAGCGTAAACCGTCATGCGGCTTAGGGGCTTTTGGTTAAGAAATCATAAGTTGGGTCTCGAGTCATGTCTTAGGTCCCTTTGGGCCGTCTTCTGACTCGAAGCGTTTATTACGGCTTCTTTCGATAAAGAACGAATTTTCAGCGGTTTTTATCGTAAAGTTTGATTGATGACTTCGAATAACGAGAAACATGAAATGGTTAAGCTACGGTCTTCGGGAAATAGCATTAAAGAGTAGACGAGGATGCATGGATTCGCGTTGTATCGACGTTTTTGGAAAGCTCGATCGCTTCGTAACGATCGAAATGTGCATGTGCTCGGTCACTACGTATGAGCAAGCTTGGTTCTGAACTCGGTCGCTACGTAGCAACCGTGCCATGGGCATGCTCGGTCGCTATGTAGCGACCGAGGTTGGTTCGAGCTCGGTTGCTATGTAGCGACCGAGCCGTGTGCATGCTTGGTCTCCGCGTATTGATCGAGCTTGGCTTGTCTGTGTATTGACGACTTGGAATATGTCGGTTCCAAGAAAATTGCAAGAAACAAATCGGTTTTAAGACGACGTTCATGTCTCTAGTTTTTTCTCTCCTTAGGAAGCGAGCTTGATATGCGTGGCGATCGTTTCTCAATTTTTGGAGAATTTAGATCAGTTTGCAAGATCTTGATGAACAGTTATGGAACAATATATCGAGACAGGAAAAATTGCCTAAGACCTAGTTCGCTAGACTATCCACCTAGGTTTTACGTTCCCTAAAATTCTATGGCAGTCTCAAAGGAGTTTTTATTTCTTAGTAATTTCCTACGAAAATTCCAAGTCTGATTTCAAAAATTTCTGGTCGGAAATACCTTAGTTCTCTCGAAGATGCAGTTTTGTCTCTTCTCAGTTTTGCTTGCTCATTTCCCCTTCCTCTTCTCGTGTATGTTCGCCATTTTCGATATTGATGTTTATCCTTTGAAACTTGACATTTATCTTCCGAAGTTGACTGTTGTCTTCTCCTTAGATATGACGTCAATTTTTATAAAAAGGTTCAACGTAATCTTATAGTTGAGGCGGCTAAGGTGTTAAGTTAACTGTTGCCGTTTTATACGATTAATCTGAATCAATGCGAGAAAACAAGTCTTTGCGGGTTTTTTTTTATCGTAAAGTTTCAATGGTAACTCCAATCGAGACGAAACAAGAGACGTTACGATCAAGATTTGAAGGAGAACACAAAGATGGAGGTAAGGGCGAGTAGGAGCAAGCAAAGGAGTTCAGACGAGTCTTGCTTGTTTTCGTTGTAAAATCTCGACGGAAACTCCGATTGAGACGAAACGAAAAGCATTTCGATCGGGATTCAAAAGAAAACACAAAGTAGAAGCTTTTTGAGGCCTTACAGGTCGCTATGTAGTGAGCTGGAGGTTTCACAAGTCGTTATGTACCGAGTAGAAGTAAGCCAAGAAGAGTCCTACTTGTTTTCGTCGTAAATCTCAACGGAAACTCTGATTGAGACGAAACGAAAAGCGTTTCAATGAGGATTCAAAAGTGAACGCAAAGGAGGACCTTTCTGAGGCCTGACAGGTCGCTACGTAGCGAGTGGAGATAGCAAGTGGAGGTCTGACAGGTCGCTACGTAGCGAGTAGAAGCAAACTAAGAAGAGTTCTACTTGTTTTCGTCGTAAAATCTCAACGGAAACTCCGATTGAGACGAAACAAAAAGTGTTTTGATGAGGATTCAAAAGAGAACGCAAAAGAGGACCTTTCTGAGGCCTGACAGGTCGCGATGTAGCGAGTGGAGGTCTGACAGGTCGCTACATAGCGAGTAGAAGCAAACTAAGAAGAGTTCTACTTGTTTTCGTCGTAAAATCTCAACGGAAACTCCGATTGAGACAAACGAAAAACGTTTCGATGAGGATTCAAAAGAGAACGCAAAGGAGGACCTTTCTTATGCCTGACAGGTCACTACGTAGCGAGTGGAGATAGCGAGTGGAGGTCTGACAGGTCGCTACATAGCGAGTAGAAGCAAACTAAGAAGAGTTCTACTTGTTTTCGTCGTAAAATCTCAACGGAAACTCCAATTGAGACGAAACGAAGAGCGTTTCGATGAGGATTCAAAAGAAAACGCAAAAGAGGACCTTTCTGAGGCTTTGCAGGTCGCTATGTAGCGAGTGGAGGTCTGACAGGTCGCTACGTAACGAGTAGAAGCAAACTAAGAAGAGTCCTACTTGTTTTCGTCGAAAAATATCAACGGAAACTCCGATTGAGACTAAACGAAAAGCGTTTTGATGAGGATTCAAAAGAGAACGCAAAGGAGGACCTTTCAGAGGCCTGACAGGTCCCTATGTAGCGAGTGGAGGTCTGACAGGTCGCTACGTAGCGAGCAGAAGCAAGCCAAGAAGAGTCCTACTTGTTTTCGTCGTAAAATCTCAACGGAAACTCCGATTGAGACGAAACGAAAAACGTTTCGATGAGGATTCAAAAGAGCACGCAAAGTAGGACCTTTCTGAGGCCTTACAGGTCGCTACGTAGCGAGTGGAGAGTTGGCTTGAGCTCGGTCGCTACGTAGCGAAATTCTCAGCTAAGGATGGGAAAACAGCTAGACTTAGGGAAATTCTCAGGTATGAAAAGCATACAACTTAGTTTAAACTAAAGGGTTTGACGGTTTTTGAACTCAAACAATGGTAAAACCAGATAGGCTTTCTTTACTAGATCTCGGATCTCAACTGCTGTCTTTTGTTCCAAGAAAGAGTCGATCGATGTGACTTGATGCACATCGTTCACAATGATGGTCGCGTCGATCGACGGTTCTTCTAGCAAGCTTTGCGAGTGGGTTTGAAGCTGTTCTCTAACCTTCTAGACCAACTCTCGTTGTTATCTAGTCAGTTAGATCACGCTGGCTATTTCAGGTATTAAGGGTAACTGTTGGTTATCTCAATTAATCCTAAGATCTAAAATGAGGGTGATCAATCCTAATTTTAGCACTAAGCTCAAGAAGGATGAAAGAACAATCAAAACACCTTTTTAACAGTCATATTAGCAACACATACTTTCAACCTTTATGAGAAACCTAAATCTAACAATTGGGTTTACTCAGACATATTCATGAGAGACAAAGTCATGATGGTTTGAATAAAACTCAAATGAAAGAATGAACACATAAAGTAAGAGAAATAGAAATAAAGGAGTTCAAGATCTTCTCTGTTATGCAGTCTCAGATCTATCTCTCAAATCCTAAGCTCTTCTAATGGTAGCCAAAATGCTTCTTCTCCAAACTAGGTTTTTAGGCCAGTCTGCTCTAAAATGATACAAAACCCTAGTACATATAGCCTCACAGGCGGCTGAGGGCTTAGGTTGAATTAATAAACTTTATAGAAATGAAATCTCCTAATTTCGTGATTAGTCCTCGGGTGATCCAACATCGATCGATGACGCTGAGTGGTTGTCGATCGATTTTAATTGGCTTCGGTCGATCAATATTGCTCTTCAAGCGTCGATCAATGCTCTACGCGTAAAAGTACTCCAAAGTGTCCCAAAAGCATCATTTCTTTCTATCAAGTAACTGAACCTGTAATTACTTTGAAAAGACTCTAAAACATGATAAATATATCTTAAAACACTTATATACCATGACTAAAAATGGGTGAAATTCATGGTATATCAACTCCCCAGAATTATCCTTTTGCTTGTCCTCAAGCAAAACAAACGGACAGTCTCTCTGAAAGAGGTTTGAAAACAACAAGCACTCACATATTTAAAAACAGAAGTCATCACCTCTATAACATCGCAATCCACATCTAAAAAGTCCTAATCACAAATCACATTATACCATATCCTATCTTAGCAACCAAATTCCTCTAGCCAACAACTTAGCAAATCTCATCTGACATCCCCTCGACCAACCTCATTTCTTTACATAAATAAAAGTGCAGGCTTTACCTTGGGAGTATCGATCATAGGATGCAAGGATAGTCAAACAAGTATCTGGATCTGCAGGTAAAAGTTAGTTCCTATCTTTTCTCTCTACTAATTTCTCTCTTTGGTCAAAGTCTGCTTATATTGCAAGATCATTGACCAAGATTGGACATGCTTCCATGAATCAAGCCTCAATGGTGGTTGCCACCAAGTCCTATTCACTTCTTTTTCACCTATATCCAAGAATTCATATGAATCGAGCTTTGAAGATTGCCGCCTCCAAATCCCGTTCGAATTATTTTTATTGGAATCCTTACGAAGCAAGCCTTAATGGTTGCCGCCACCAAGTCCTGTTCGGATTCCTCCAAACTAATTACCTATTATATATATCTAGCGAGCAATATCGATTTTTTTTTATATATCTCTACTTATAAATCTAGGGTCGAAAATAGAGAGAGAAAAGGTGATAAATCTACACAAGGCTTTACCTTCCAGACTTGTTTGACGAATCCGATCCCATGTATACCAAGCCCCAAGACAAGCAGTAATGTCAGGTTAGTGTTGGAGGTTAACTTTGGTTCTTTCAAACAAGCTAGGAAAGTGTGTATAGTTGACAGGTTGATCCACTTTAGCATCTTTAGTGCTGTCTGCGATTAGTAAATCTAGAATGGTGCTAAAAAGTGGTTAGACATTCAAGTAAAAATCATAAGGTCATTGTCCCCTTTTTGACTCAATAAAATTATTTTTGAAAAGATTTTAACAAAACTCAAGAAAATGGTGTTAGTATTACTTCCCCCAGACTTAAATTACACCGTCTCGGTGTAAAGTGCCCAAAGGTGGTGATAAGCAAAGTTAGATGTTTGAGATGTTAGAGCAAGGTGTCGTACCTCTCTGTCCTGCACATCAATCGATACCATCCCCTCCGTGTCGATCGATGGCGAAGAACAGAAAATTCTGTGTCATGTGTGGAATCTAACTCATGTGATCTGTCAGTGTGGTTAGCTCTGTTAGGCATTCCAAACATAAGAAATAAGTAAACAGTCTCATAAAGCATATATATGTTTAAAATATAAATCCTACAAGTTCGGAAAATAGAAAAACAAGTGCATAAGGGAAAGAGATAGAAATGGGAGGACTAGTCGGTGTCCTCGCTGGTCTCGTCGTTGCTCCCGGACAAGGGATCTCTGCGCTGCCTAGAAGGTCCTCATGCTGCTGGTGAGTGAGCTCTGATGGTCTTCCTGCTCGTGCAAGATACTCTAGCCCAGATGGCACGAAGAGCATCCACAACTACCCTCTGAAAGTCTCCCAGATCGCGCATAGGGATGTATGGTATGACCGGGAAATCAGGAAGAGGTGCCTCCAGTGGTCCCTGTGTAGCTCTGGCTCGACGCACTCCAGGAGGTCGGCGCGGGATAGCCGGAAGGTCGCGGAGGAGCTGGGCATTGGGCATGAACCGGAGCCTATCGATCTCGCCATCGAATTCTGTGATCATCCTGTTCGGCATCGGCAGTAGACGGTGCTGGTTCCCGATCCTCAAACTCCAGAGAAGTTCCACCTTGAGCCAACCTGAGTTCATCAGGTGTCGCTCGTCCAAGAAGCTGTGGGAGCGGTCGGCTGTGCGCTGGTCTAGTGATACACTAAATATGAATCTTTGCTACTGCCAAGTTAACAGTTGTGATTATAGTACTTTAGATTCAATCCAGAGGACCAGTCTACACTTTACTCTTATAAATTTCAATGACAAGCTAAGAAGAAAATGGTTTTCAATTCAATTGGTGACGCAGAAAGCAAGTAAACTAGAGTTTGATTCAATTTAACAAGAAGCTAGCCTAGGGTATTTCATTGGGTGTTGAGCGAGAGCCAAAAGGATCTTCATCAAAGAACAGTATGCTCTCACCCTTATCACCATGCTCCTTCTCTGGAACAACCTTCAGCTTTTCTACATCAAACACTGAGATGCAAGAGGCGTGTGATGAGGAAGATCTGGTGGATACAGCTTTGTAGAAAATTTTCTTCTTGATGTTAGAGAAGCAGACTCTCTTGTTGGGCATATCGATGGTTGCTCCAACAGTAGCCATGAATGTCCTTCCAAATATCAATGGCATCTCATGATTCTTGTTCATCTCAACAACTTGAAACTCAGCAGGAACAATGCATTCCCCTACTTGAACATGAAGGCTGCGGATGGTTCCATATGGGACTGCTCTGGAAGAGTTTGCAAAG
>NW_013617415.1:188512-189034 GCF_000695525.1 Brassica oleracea var. oleracea | reverse complement strand
GTCCTTGAAGGTTGTGTTCCTGCGATGGAACATGGGAAAACAAACTTTCCAGGATCATCAACCTTAGGCAATACCTTCAGTGCTGGCGTAGACAGTGCTCTGGTATAGAGGACCTTGATCTCTTCTTGAGTCTCTCTACAATTTTTAAAGAACTGGAGAAATGGACGAATCTGAAGAGCATCTTCGAATGCAAGTTCTTTAGGAAGCCTTCTCACCATCCTGTTAAAACCTATCAGCTGCTCTTCACCAATGGGATCCATCAGATGTCTAGGTGGAATTGGATAGGGAACCTTAGGAACATAGACTCGGACTGGTGGAGTTTCAGCAGGTTCGCTAGGAGCAATCACTTCAGAGCTAGCAGACTGCTCTGTGTTCTCTTCTGCGACTAGAATAGTCTCAGCAAACGGCTGGTCTACTGCATTACAGTGCTCAGTCCTTGGATTTTTATCAGTTCTTCCAGGGAGCGTCTCTTGTTGCCTCTTGACACTCTCAGCTGTTTGAGCAAGCTGAACATCGATCTTT
>NW_013617415.1:178757-181724 GCF_000695525.1 Brassica oleracea var. oleracea | reverse complement strand
AGAGTTTGTGGAGACAATGTGTCAGCTGGAGCGCTTCTTCCCTCCAGCCCTTTTTGATATCATGTTTCACCTTCCACTACATTTATCAAGAGAGGCACGGTTGGGAGGACCAGTTCACTTCCGATGGATGTATCCCTTCGAAAGGTTTGATCAACATCTCTCTTCAATATATCCACTTCCCACAATGATGTTTGACTAATATTCATATTTCCTGAGTTATAGGTACATGAAAACACTAAAGGCTTTTGTTAAGAATTATGCAAGGCCAGAAGCATGTATGGCTGAGGCGTATTTAGCTGGAGAATGTGTTGCATTTTGTTTAGAGTTCCTTAAAGAATCAGTACCAGTTCAAGAAGCAGTTAATCGTAATGAAGATGTTGAGGCTGATAGAATGGTGGTTGAAGGCCGACCTCTGCAGAAGGGTATAGAGGTTACCCTGTCAGATAAAGATAGAGACATTGCACATCGATATGTGCTAATGAACATGGCATCTTTGGATCCCTTTCTTGAGTAAGTAATTCTCTATGTTTCTTCTACTTGTTTTACTCATAATTTCATTTTCATATACTGTTGTTTAATTTAAAATCAGGATGCATTTGGAAGAGTTGCAAGCTAAGGATGCTCGATTGGCTAAAAATGAAACTTTGTTATGGAAAAACCATACTGAACACTTTACAGAATGGCTTAAAAATAAGGTTACAAACTCCAGATTCTTTTCTTGATTATTATTGTAAATACTGGTTAGCTTGTTTGGTGATGACTGGTTAGCTTGTTTGGTGATGACTAGTTAGCTTGTATAAAATTTTAAATAAATTTAAAAACTCAGAAATTTATAAACTAAAATATAATTATAAATTCAAAATAAATCAAAATAAATAATAAATCCCCAAAGTTAACATATGCAACTAAAATGTTCGAAATATTTTTTATATGCGATGAATTTCCAATATATTAATAGTCACTATATTTGAAATATAACCCTTGATGTTGATTGATTTTGACATATCATCCTTAAAAATCATCACCATCAAAGATGATACATCAGAAATTGTTGGGGTCAAAATCGGTCACGACGGAATCAATGTCTGAAAGTCTGTAAAAATCGGCATGAACGTTTTTACGAAAAGTAATCTTCGTAAAGAAATCTTTACGAAGAGCCTTGCGGTAAAATCTTGTTCAAATCTCAATCGAACCACTAAATATCGATTGTCCGAAGGCAACGGACACGTATCTAAACCAGCCACGGACGAGCTCGAGTATGGCGATCGGACCATGGACAAGCCAAGCAAGATCGCTACGCAGCGACCAAGCATGCACACTGTTCGGTCGCTACGTAGCGACCGAGCCAAGCTCGGTCGCTATGTAGCAAATGAGCACGCGCACTGCTCGGTCGCTATGTAGCGACCGAGCACGTGCATGTTTCGATAGTTACGAAGCGATCGAGCTTTCCCGAAAGTTCGATACGACACGAATCCATGCATTCTCGTCTACTCTTTAATGCTATCTCCCAAAGACCGTAGGAAACCCATTTCATGTTTCTCGTCATTTGAAGCCATCAATCGACCTTTACGATAAAAACCGCGGAAAGTTCATTTTTATCGAAAGAAGCCGTAATAAACGTTTCAAGTCAAAAGACGGCCCAAAGAGACCTAAGACGTGACCCCAAACTAAAATGTATTGACAATCAAAGAATATATTTGTAATGACCCCAACCCCAAACTATCCCCGAAGGCCAATGTGTTTTGCTTTGAGAGAGAGAGAGAGAGAGAGAGAGAGAGAGAGAGAGAGAGAGAGAGACTACCTGAGCTCGTCGCCGGAGCCGCCGCACACCAGGACGTCGTCAAGCTCGTCATCACCATCAACCGCAGCTCAAGAAAACCGGAAACCGCCATGTTTTGAGTTAAGTTTTGGTCATTTTAGTAAATCGACCATAACTTTCTAACCGTAGCGAATGTCGTGCATCCAAGGCCATCATCATGTTCTTCTCGTCGAGACAAAGCTGTAGACACCAACCGCGCCGAGATCGGAGCCCGAACGAGCCCTCACGCGCCTCCAGAAGATCGCCCTTCGCGCGCGTGTGAAACGCACACGCCGCCGTCGCCACCATCGCCTCGCCGGAGCCGCCGTCGCCGCCCACTGCCGCCTTCCTCCGCCGTCGCCGCCGGGAAGCCTCCGCCGCCGTCCTCCGCCGTCGCCGCCAGCCAACTTTCCGGTAAGCCGCCGCAGATCCGCCGTCGCCGCCGGTGACCGACACCGGTGACTCGCCGGCGACTCGCCAACTCGACCGAGTCGACCCGGTGAGTCAACTCGGTGACTCGGTCAAACCGGTGGTTTGACTGGTTTAATCGGCTTAAATTGATTTCGATTCGGTTAGGGTAAACCGGTCGGTTAAAATCAATTGAAATTCGGTTAGGTAAACCGGATGGTCCAATTGAAATTGATTGTTATGGAAAACCGATTGGTTAGGTCAAATTGGTTTCTGGTCAAGGGTTGACCGGGTTGACCTTTGACCAGCGAGTTGACTTTTCCGCAAACCTTGACCAGTTCCGTTTTTGACTGTTCGAAAGACGTTCTGACTCGAAATTTCGATCTGATTTCAGATTTGGATTCCATTTGAACAGATGGAGTTCATAGATACCACTTCTCTTCATTGCTAAGGTGAGGGCTGGTCCGTTAAATCCCGAGCTAGTTTAGTACTACCGTTATGGAAAGTTTAGTTTCGAAACATGATCCGTCTCTGTGAATCGAGTCTGTTTGAGAGTCTTGCTTGTTTATTATTATTATTGATTGTTAAACCGGAAATAGGATAATAGAGGATTCAACGGTTGATTGAAATGATTGATGTTAAGAATTGTTATATATATGTATATATATGCGAGTCCATGTTTTGGAGATTTGCGGGGTACAGAGACGTTTGTAGTGGCTGCCTATGTTTGAGGAGTTTTGCGGGGTGCAGAGACGTTTGCA
>NW_013617415.1:98644-178598 GCF_000695525.1 Brassica oleracea var. oleracea | reverse complement strand
CATGTCTAGTCCACTAGACATATGTGATTGTTCTGTGTGGTGTAATAGGCACTGTGATTGTCTCATGCTAGAGCTAGGCCTACATAGTTGTAGTGTTATGAACTGAGTCAGTGGTTTGCGGTTTAGCATCCCATATCTCACTGGGCGATTCCCCTGTCGCTCACCCCTCCTTCTTTCCCCCTTTCAGGTGAGACCGACGAGCAGGAGTGATTATATCGGACCGGTGCTTTTGGGCTTTTACTACTATCGAGCTTTGGACTTCTATCACTTTGATCGTGTTATCGCTTTTGGGCCTTTGAGCTTCTATCTATCGTTTATGTTATTTCGTATTTTGGACTCTCGGTTTATGTCGTACTTTATGTTTCGGATGTTATTTTATATTATGGAATTCAAGCGTGGATGCTGACTTTCAAATATTTATATATGGATATTTCAGATATTTGTATTTAATGAATTATTTTTACTATTTCGAAAGTGACGGATGTCACATTTTGGTATCGGAGCGGGTTCCATCCTGGGATGGCGGTCAGGGGTTTCGGTTTTCATCGGTTTTCAACGTTCTTTTTGTTTTAAAAAAGTATATATATATATATTTATTTATATATTTGGAAATTCTTTTAGCACCATTCTGTCCAGTAATTACTAAATCAAATGTCTCTTTCTATGACGATGAGTAAAATCATAGTCATTCGTCCTTCGACTATCAGGGTTCTCGCCAGATGTTCAGCAGTTGGGTGATGTCCAAGTTCGTCAGTTTTCTCAGGAGTTATTAGTTTCTTCGATCATGATTTCAAGGCTATCCAGGAGTGGATATGTGACGTTTCTGCCGCCAGCCCACTTCAAGCAATCGTCCCACGAGTTTGTTACTGGAGATTATGTGGTGTGTGGTATGAGCCATTGGTTGGCATGTGTTGTTGTGTGTACGAGTATATTGACTATTTTGGAGGTATTTGTTTTGTGAACTCGTGGAGATCGCTTTTGAATTGGGGTGCAGCAGCTTGCGTTGTGTGGATGTTGGAGTTACACTTTGGTATGTTTACCAATTTTGGCAGTGTTGATCTTTTCAGAAATGTGTCGGTTCGGATAGCTGACATAGGATATTGGGAGGTATTTATATTCGTTGTGTCGCACCAGTTATGCTTGGAGGAGTTGAGTTATCTGGAGCCCTGTCCGAGAGATGGAGCGGAGTTTTATGATGTTGTTTTTTTTTTTAAGGATGGATTGGTTGTCACGACATCGAGTAGTGATTGGATTGCCTGAGGGCAAGAGTTCCAATTTCTGGAGCAGATGGAAAGTTTTTATTACATGCATATTACATGCTGAAGAGTTATGGGATATAAGAACAGAGAGATTTTTGGCTACCATTTCGATGGTTAAGGATGATGGACAGCATGAGCTGCAGGATCTTCCGGTTATTTCAGAGTATGAGGATATATTTGTGACCTTTGGAACGGCCACCACAAGACACATGAGACGCTCTTGCGATTTGTTTGGAGCAAATAGTACCGGTTTCACAAGTTCTATGCCGATTAGCACCAGCAGAGATGACCAAGCTGAAAGAGCATGTCAAAGATTCATCAGACAAGGGTTTTATCAGACCGAGTACTTTACCGTGGGGAACATTATCATTGTTTGTAAGGAAGAAAGATGGGAGTTTCAAGCTTTGTATCGACTACATAGACTTGAACATGGTAACCATCGTATTGATGAATTTTTGGATTAGCTGCATGGAGGATCATGGTTCTCGAAGGTTGTCTTGACATCAGGACATCATCATATTGCTATAGTTGAGGAATATGTACGGAATGTGGGTTTCCGTATACGTTATGGATATTATGAGTTTTGGTGATATCATTTTCGATCGACGAATGCACTGATAGCATTTGAGAAGCTTATGAATGATGTCTTTCACGAACACTTGGACAAGAGCGCGATTGTACTCATCGACGACCCCTTTGATTTATTTTTGTAATAGAGGGAGCATGTTGAGCGTTTGTGGATTGTGTATTGATGCATAAGGATCAGGTCATTGCTTATGCTTCGCATCAGTTGAGACCTCACGAGACCCACTACCCTATTCATGATTCGGAATGGCTGCAGTGGTAGTTGCGTTATAGTTTTGGAAATCATAATTGTACGGGAAGGAAGTTCAGATTCTCTGGGATCATTAGAATATGAAATTTATCTTCATTCATTAAAAACTTGTACTTGGACAGTGCAGTTGGATTGAGTTTGTAGCAGGCTATAGTTTGGATATCGCATGCCATCTGGTAAGGACAACCAGGTGATAAATGCCTTGGGTAGGCGTATGAGCTGTATCTCAGGAACCAGGGAGGTTCATGAGTTTACTGGGAGATTTGCTAGTCTCAGATTGGGTGCCATTACTGTCAATGGAGAGACAGATGTCCTTAGGACTTTGGAGCATGCAGTTTTTCTATGGAGGATACGCAAGCACAAGTTAGCATTATGGATTTGGTTGAGCAGATCGAGATTGGGAATATTGGATATCATACAGCTTTGAGCAGGATGTACTTGTACCGAAACCGAGTTGCTGTGTGGGACGATAAGCTGTTAAGAAAATGGATCTTACAGCAAACACATCACTCGTGTTTCTCTACCCATCGGGAACACCAAAGGGTACAAAGATATGAAGAGTTAACTATAATTGGTGTAGTATTAAGAGAGTGCAACTACATTACGTCGCGGTGCCAGACATGTTAGCTGGTTATGTCTGAGGTTTAGGTGCCTTTCAGGTTATTGTTGCGCTTGCTTTTGTCGGAGAGGAAATGAGGTCTGGTGATTATGGATGTTATTACGGGATTGTCGATCACGACATGTGCAATGGATGCCACATAGGTAGTCATGGATAGACCTACCAAGTCAGCCCATTTCCTAGCAATTAAGAAGGCAATCAGTGTTGAGCAGTTGGCGCAGACCTACATCAGCGTGATTATGAGGTTTCATGGAGTTCCTATCAGCATTGTATCGGATTGGGATGAGAGTTCGCGTCTGCATTTCGGAGAGCCTTTGGGAAGGTGCTTGGGACAAAGGTCCATATGAATACGGCTGATACCCGTTGACTGATCCTCAGTCAGAGAGGACTACTCAGAACTTAAAGGATATGTTCAGGAATTGCATCTTCCAGTGGGATAGAAGTTCGGAAAGCATATACATCTAACAAAGTTGCCTACATCGACATCAATCATTTGAGTAATGAGATATCGCTATAAGAGGTTCTTTATGGTAGGCCTTATCGTATACCACTTCGCCGGACCAAAGTGGGGGAGCGACATGAGTTAAAAGTATTAATGGTTCAAGAGACGGTTGAGCAAATGGAAATGCTCAATGATGGGCTTTCGGAAGCCCATGACGTCAGAGGATTTATGCAGCTAAGCGCCGTACAGATTTGGAGCTACATATGGGCGACCTAATATACCTGAAAATAAGGACATTTCAGGAGGGACCTAAGACTCAGAAGATAAAGGAGCTTAAACCGAGGCACATGGGATTGTATCCTTCACTGGAGTGGATTGGATTAGTTGCTTGCAGTTATTTTATCAGCAGTGTATCAGCCTTTTATGACTTGGTTCATATGACAGCATTGCGAAAGTAGAGAAGGCGCCATAATTTATTTTGCAGTAGACGTCAAGTGAGTTCATAAAGATTTTATGGACCTTATCATCTATTGGAGATTTCGGATCATCAAGTGAAAACAATTCGGGGAATCTCGACCGTGTTTGTCCGAGTTCGTTGGGAGAGAGATAAGACTCAGGAGGAGACCAGAAAGGCTGCGCGAGGATTAGTATTCGAGGTTTTGTTACGTTGACATTGGGCATGTCAGCTTATGAATTGAATTCGGGGACGAGTTCCTTGTAAGAGGGGGAGAATTGTAATGACCCCAACCCCAAACTATCCCCAAAGGCCAATTTGTTTTTCTTTAAAAGAGAGAGAGAGAGAGAGAGAGAGAGAGAGAGAGAGAGAGAGGAAGAAGAGGAAGGGAGAAAGCTCACCTGAGCTCGTCGCCGGAGCAACCGTGTGCCGTGACCATGTTGAGCTCGTCACCATCGTTCGCGGCAGCTTAGAATCGCCGGAAACCGGGAGAAAGCTCATCTGAGCTCGTTGCCGGAGCCGCCGCACACCAGGACGTCGTCAAGCTCGTCATCACCATAAACCGCAGCTCAAGACAACCGGAAACCGCCATGTTTTGAGTTAAGTTTCGGTCGTTTTAGTAAATCGACCATAACTTTCTAACCGTAGCAAATCTCGTGCATCCAAGGCCATCATCGTGTTCCTCTTGTCGAGACGAAGCCGTAGACACCAACCGCGCCGTGATCGGAGACCGGCCGAGCCCTCACGCGCATCCAGAAGATAGCCCTTCGCGCGCGCGTGAAAGGCATGCGCCGCCGTCGCCACCATAGCTTTCCTCCATCACAGAGGGTAGCTAGTTGGTCAAGGCACCAGTGAGAGTCAGCATAGCGAGGGGATAAAACGACGACGGGGTGTTGGTCCCAGTCAAAGCATAAAGATAGAAAATAAGAACACAAGATTTGTTCGGTAGTTTTGACTACCTATTTTGGTTTTCATTATTTGCTTAAATAGAAAAGAAGAACAACATGCTCGGAGTCTCAACTCCTACTAACAAGGGAAATGGGAAAGTGGAAGGTTAGTTTCATCAACACAAAGCAGACTAGGTACTTTTTATTGTGCACGTACGTGATAACAAAACACAACTGAAATTAATTAAAATACTTTGGGTTTGGTTTTCTTCTTCAGTTTGACATCCTCTGGTTCGGTTCATGTGCTTCTGGTTCTTCTACTTCAGTGTCTTTGTCAGCTGTAACTCCATCATTACACCCGCTCTCGAAAAGAATTTTGTCCTCAAGATTCAGTGTTGGGAAACTCTTGCGAAGTTGACCAATACATTCCCACGTAGCCTCTTCAATTGGCAAATCTTGCCACTTCACCAAAGCTTCACATACCTTGTTGCCTACGTTATCCAACGTACGATACTCTAGAATGACCTCAGGATTAAGCTTGAGCTGGCTGTTTGTGCGGAGAGGAGGTAATGTACCTGCTTCAGGTGTATCACTGCCCAAGCGCTTCTTCAATAGGGACACATGGAGGACCGGATGAACTCTTGTTCCGTCAGGGAGTTTCAGGCGATAGGCGACTGTGCCAATACGGGCGAGAACCTGAAAAGGACCAAAGTATCGAGTAGATAGCTTCTGTGAGGACCGTCGGAAGATGGTGTGTTGTCGGTATGGTTGCAAGCGTAAGAAGACCCAATCACCGACAGCAAAAGAAACATCACGTCGTTTGCGGTCTGCAGTTTGTTTCATGCGATTGATAGAAGCTTGAAGGTTGTGTTCTCCTGTAGTACTTTGTCTCGCTCCAGCAATACATCAAGCTCCTGGATCTTTGTTGAACCTCGTTCATAGATCCTGTCCATAGATCGCCTTATACGGAGACATTCCGGTTGACGCATGGTATGTGGTGTTGTACCAATATTCTGCCCAAGGAATCAAGTAGCTCCACTGTTTAGGTCGTTCATGAACAAAGCACCGAAGATACTGCTCAATGCACCGGTTCACGACCTCAGTCTGACCGTCGGTTTGGGGATGGTAGGATGAAGACATGCGCAGCTTAGTCTGAGACAAACACCATAGTTCCTGCCAAAACGCACTGACAAACACTGGATCTCGATCACTGACTATAGATTTAGGCATACCGTGGTGTTTGAGAACCACATCACTGAACTTCGAAGCCACAAACTTTGCAGTGTAAGGATGAGAGATAGGAACCAAATGAGCCGCTTTCGATAGTCTGTCGACGATGACCAGTATGGAGGTATGATTATCAGAATGTGGCAGTCCGTCGACGAAATCCATGGAGAGATCTTCCCAAAGCCTATCTGGAATCAGGAGAGGTTGGAGTAAGCCCTTACATAAAAGGCTCTCGGACTTTGCACGTTGACAAACATCACATTCAGTCACGTACTTGTGGATGGTTTTGTTCATGGATGGCCAGTAGAACTGCTGAGAAAGTCGTTTCAGTGTTCGCAGCACTCCAGAGTGTCCTCCTAATGGTGTATCGTGAAACTCTCTGAGCAATGAGGCAATAAAGGAGGAGTTCGGGGGAATTACCAAACGCTTGTTGAAGTATATGAGTCCATTCCGCTTGGCATAAGGCTGGCCAGGACGCTCCTCAGCAAGTTTCCCAATGCGCATCAAATATGGATCAGAGAGACTGATGTGCCGCAACTCATCCCAAAAGTCAGCGTGAAGGCATGGACTGTCTGCACGGCGAGAAAGTGCATCTGCTGCTGCGTTAGCAGAACCTGGTTTGTACATGATTTCGTAGTCGTAGCCGACGAGCTTACCCATCCATTTTTTCTGTTATGGAGTCAGAATCCTTTGTTCAAGAAGGAAACGGAGACTGCGTCGATCTGTTTGGATGGTGAATCGACGACCAAGGAAGTAAGGTCTCCATGTGCGTATCGCAATGACAATGGCTAGCATCTCGCGCGCATAGGTTGACCAATTTTGCTTTGCTATCCCCAATGATCGACTCATGTAGGCGATCGGTCTGCCTTCCTGTGTGAGAATTGCCCCAATACCATCTCCTGACGCGTCCGTTTGTATAATGAAAGCTTTCGTGAAGTCTGGTAGGGCCAGCGTTGGTGTTGTAGTAATGGTTGTCTTGAGTTTGTCGAAAGCGTCATCTGCCAAAGGACTCCATTCAAACTTACCCTTTTTTAAGTAAGTTCGCCAGCAGCCGAGCAATGAGTCCATAGTCTTGGACAAACTTTCGATAGTAGCCCGTAAGACCGAGAAACCCACGCAACTCAGTGATGGTGGTTGGTTTCGGCCAGTCTGTCATGGCTTGGACTTTGGTCTGATCCACCTTGACACCAGCACCAGATATAGTGTGCCCCAAATATTCTAGCTCATCTATTCCGAATTCGCACTTCTTATGCTTCACGAAGAGCTGTTGTTGTCGAAGGATATCGAAGACCAGCTTGACGAGTTCGGTGTGTTCAGACCAGGAACGGCTGTAGACCAAGATATCATCAAAAAAACAAGCACGAATTTACGGAGTTAGTCACGAAATACCGAGTTCATGAGAGACTGGAACGTGGACGGAGCGTTACACAAACCAAAAGGCATCGCCAAATATTCGTAGTGTCCGTTGTGTGTGCGGAAGGCTGTTTTGTGAATGTCGCCGGAATGCATACGCACCTGATGATAGCCTGCTGTTAAGTCCAGTTTGGTGAAGATAATCGCACCATGTAGCTCGTCTAACATGTCGTCCATAGTTGGTATTGGAAAGCGATCCTTAATGGTAACTGTATTTAGGGCCCGATAGTCAGTACAGAATCTCCACGATCCGTCATTTTTTTGACAAGTAACACCGGTGAGGACAATGAACTGGAACTGGATCGTACAAACCCGGACTCGAGAATTGCGCGCACCTGCTTCTCGATCTCCTCCTTCTGAAAGTGAGCATAGTGATATGGTCTCACGTTGACCGGATCGCTCCCTTCCTTAAGCACAATTCGATGCTCCGTATCTCGTGGTGGTGGCAGATTTGTCGGAACCCGAAATATGTCGTCGTACTGGCCTAGCAATTGCTGCATCGCATCAGGAACAGAGCCACCGTCATCGTTACTCTCCGTTTGGAAACAGGCGGCGAAGCAAGTGTGGCCCATCTTTGTTTCCTTCTCAATGTTGATTGGATGAAGCCCACAAATCGTTTTGGTTTCTCCAGCCTGGGTAAATTGGAGAGTTTGGGCCTCTCAATCACACAATGTCGGCCCAACTTGTATGAGCCATTGGATCCCTAGCACCATGTCGAGTCCTTTGAGCGGTATCGGAAAGAAATCGATCGGAAAGTTTACACCGTTGACCCTCGTCTGTACCTTTCGATAAACTGCGTTACACTGCAATGGAAATCCGTCAGCCACCCTTACGTGAAACGGCTTCGTCGGGGTCAGTTGTAGGTTGAGAAGAGCTGCAGTCTTGTCATTGATGAATTTGTGGCTCGCACCGCTATCAATCAAGGTGATCAACGTCCGCCGCTGTGTCTCCGTGTAAGTGCGGTTGGTCTTATGTGATCCCCACCCTGTAAGTGACTGTAGGGTGATCTCTGCTTCCTCCGTATCAGGTGGGATCTCAATCTCATCATCTTCCTCTTCAATCCCTTCAATGAGGAGGAGCTGCGATTTGCGGCAACGATGATCTGGAGTGTACCTCTCGTCGCAGCTGAAACAGAGGCCGAGACTCCTTTTGCGTTTCATCTCATCCCAGCTCAGTCGCTTTGGTGTCGCTGACCCTGGTTCTGGCGGTGTTGGGTTAGCATTATTGCTACGAACGTTCCATTGAGGAGTGTTAGTGTACCTCCTAGCCCTCTGCAACTGATCATCCCTCATTCTAGCTAACTCAATCATGGCTTTGAGAGTTCGTGGTTGGAACATGCGAATACTGTCGGATATGGAGTCCTTCAGACCACCAATGTAGGTACCAATGAGTGCTTTTTGAGTCCACCTAGTTACCTTGTTTTTTAGTTTTTCGAACTCTCGTTGATAACCACGCAAGCTTCCATTCTGTCTGATCCCACGATGTAGAGCCGGCGGAGCCAAGGGATTAGGACCTTTGACTCTCTCTCGATGCACCGACATTGACGTTGGAGTGTATCTGCTGGCTTGTCGCCTCTCGGCGCACTGGATCCGCCTTCTCGCATACTTGACACCGCTTCCGACAACATCTGTCTGAAGGATTCCTCCATGCCTAGAAATTGTGCAGTGAAGCCGTCATTCATCCTGGCGACCTCGTCTTGCACCATGCCCAGACCTGTTTCCAAGTCTGACAACCTCTCCTTGTTGCTTGCCATGACCTTAATGTATGGCTTCAGGTCACGGCAACAGAAAAGAAAAAAGAACAAATGCTCTGATACCAAATGTTGGTCCCAGTCAAAGCATAAAGATAGAAAATAAGAACAGAAAATTTGTTGGTAGTTTTGACTACCTATTTTGGTTTTCATTATTTGCTTAAATAGAAAAGAAGAACAACATGCTCGGAGTCTCAACTCCTACTAACAAGGGAAATGGGAAAGTGGAAGGTTAGTTTCATCAACACAAAGCAGACTAGGTACTTTTTATTGTGCACGTACGTGATAACAAAACACAACTGAAATTAATTAAAATACTTTGGGTTTGGTTTTCTTCTTCGGTTTGACATCCTCTGGTTCGGTTCATATGCTTCTGGTTCTTCTACTTCAGTGTCTTTGTCAGCTGTAACTCCATCACGGGGCTGCACAGTCTTCCATGGCGGGCGACGGGTCTGATTGATCTCATCACCTCGTTTCATACCTTCGTCGTCGTGAAAGACCATACTTTCTCTTTTTTGTGGAGAACGTCGTAGACACGCTCTGTGAAGTTGTGGCACGTGTCTTCGCCTCGGAAGCTGAGGAAAACGTCGAAATTGAGCTTGTGCGGCTTGGAGATAACTTCTGTCTCCATCTCCTATCTCCAAGCTTTCTTGATTAAGAATCAATTCTCGCAGAAAGGTTTTCGTGAAGTCAGAGAGAAAACTGTCGATGGAGATATTTTTTTCTTACAGTAAGACAAAAGTTTTAGCGTTGACTGTGTTTGTCGGAAGTTGGAATTAAAAGTCAGGTGAAAATTGATTATTTTATTTAGAGAAGATGAGCTATTTCCCATATAGCACCAGATGTTTTTCCAAAGCATGCACTCATTCTAGATGTCCCTGAATTAAAATTCAAAACCTATTTTCCCATGAAACTAGCTTAACACTTATCTCCCTTTGGATTAATAGTTCGAAATTCCTGACTCCACGAAATAAAATTACTTGGTTTAAACCTATAAAGTAAAACCGTTTTGATTAACAAAACAAGTTTTAGACCAACAAACGATCCGATTAACGTCCGATTACATCTATTAAACCAGAAACTATAAACCCTTACACGATAAACTCATAAACCCATGAACCCAGACCCAACTTTAATCATTTTTCAAAATTAAGAACCCTAAATTGCAAGATGAAAAAAAATTCCAAAATCACAGAGAGAAAAAACAAGAAAAGAAAGAAGAAACACTGAATTAAAGATTGAAGAAGAAGAAGAAGGCATAGTTGAATGATCCAGAAAAAGTTCCACACCAACATTTTTTTGGGACACCTACAAATTCTCTATCCCTTCTACGCCCATCTGATAATCCAGAAGAAGCTCCACACACAGTATTTGAAGACCCAAACATCATTTCTTACCCTCACTTTCAAATTTTGGGGAGAGGAGAATGGAATTTGATTAATCAATTTTAGGGTTCATAGCCTCATAGGGTTTGAGATTTTAAAGAGAGTGGGGCAATGGTTCGGGTCAAATCTGGGTAAATTTTTAGTTTCAAACCGGTCTTGGTTCTGTTTCTGAGTTATTTTTTGTTTGGTTTTGCGATTATACCGTAAATTATCTTAACCAATATCGAATTTAGTTTTATGGGAAAATAGGTTTCGAACTTTTAATTCGGGGATGTTCTGAATATTGTGATGTCGATTATAGAAAGTCTTGTTCACCAAGATATGCTTGTACTTGGTCTCCAAGGTAAATCCTTATATTGTATCCCTATATAAGTAGTTCATTATTCATGGAATAAGAAACACCAATTTCTCTCTTCTCTTCTTTACTTATAACACGTTATCAACACGACGTTCTAGCGATTTTGAGTTAATAGGTATGAACTTTTATTCTTGTATATTTTTAGTTTATGTTCACTCCATCTTCAAATCATACTTATTATCAATTCATGATTTGTAAGAGTGGATTCATAGTTCATACGTATACTTAATTGATTGAGTTTATAAGTTCTTAGTCGACCATATTGATTCGACCTTGTTTTCAAGGAATGAAAATCATTGTATCTGATGAGATCGACGTTATAAGCTAAACTCAATCTCGCTAATTATGTTTGAATATGTTTGAGTACGTTTCAGTAATTGCTTCATTACGGCTGCAATTTGTCATCTTATGCTATTGTTCTTACATATGGATTCATATTTTTATTGTTATTTTATATAGCTGCGTATAGTCATAACCAATAGCTATCTTAAATTATTTATTGAATATAGCTGCATATTCATATCGTTTGTCTTTACTTGCCACAATGATTATTTCTCAACCGTTTGCATATAGTTTGCTTTGTATATTGGTTATAATTTACGGCTGCAAAGACATAATTGGTTAACTCATTTGTTACATGTTTTACAGCTGCATATAATTTTTAAAAGCATATTGTTCAATGTTCTAGTGCTTAACATGTGGTATGTCATCGAGTCATATGTTTGATGGTTTAATTTTATGGCTGCATCCCATATTATTATTAGACTTTTTTACGTTTGAAACCATACGGCTGCATATTGTTATTAACCTTGTTCTGACATGTTTATGGTTGCATCCAGTAGATTTTATTAGTATTGTTATTTAAAACCCTAGCCTAGTCGTGAGTGTGCTAAAGCCTAAGCATTTCATCTTGCTTTTGTTGAGACTATATCTCGTGAGTGTGCTAAATCCGCCTCTTTGTTTGATGAGAATCGAATATTTTATGCTCTTAAAAGCCATATGTTTTAGTATTGTATTCTGGTTGCTAAGAGTAGTATGTGGTTGAACTGGTTTATTTTTTTTAAACTGGTTAAGCAAAAAAAAAAATGATTTGAGCTATCGTTTCATTGTTAAATATCTATTTAGATATTTGTTAGTAAATTATGAATTCACTAGTAGTCTTGGTATAGACTCAATTTTGAAATGAAATTGATTGTTACTAATATAATAGCTATATTTTTATGAGAAAATTTTAAGTATTTCAGGATTATTTATTCTTTGTAAAAGCGAAGATACCATGTGAGATGTCGAGAAACGTGAAAAGTTGGAACTCATATCGCTTATGCACTTCTCTTTATAAGATAAGTATTTTCTTATTTTTCATGCTTTATATACAAGGTTGAGTAAAGTATGATTAGATAAAGTAATTTGCATAAAATTTGATATGACGATCATATTTCATTACCATTTTATATATGGAGGTTTTAAGTTTAAAGCTTGACTTTAAAATATGCATAAGTTTTGGAAAACAATCCAAAGAAAGGTATTATCACTGGAATGTGATTACCAATAGCTCATTATATTTTTGCATCTAAAGATTACAAGACCTGGAGTCTAAAGATTACAAGACCTAAGTCTGTAAATAAAGTTCAAATATGTTGGATGTTAAGTTTAAATGCACAATTTCTTGAAGAAATTTTTAATGATGCATATATATTGAAAAATATTATTTTTCACACAAGTGATGATATCCAGCAGATACATGATTGAGAAAAGAGATTAAAGAAGTTTATACTTGTATATTGTCTCCTTGAGACTCAGAAAAAGAGTGAGCTATTGATGTAAGATGATAATCACGTCTAGTTGATTATAATCCTTTCTCTTAAAGTGAATAGGACATTTATTTTGTGGAAAGAAAATCCACAAAAATAGTATTGTTCAATAAAATGAACATAAAAGTGGTTGTAGACGTTAATGTGAATATAAATAAAGCCAAGATCCAAAGAGTTTCTTTTTAGAACTTATACTCTCATTTGGAGTTGAAAAAAAATAAAGATGGTAATAATGAAAGACCAAAAATTTTCTATTTCATTCTCTCACTTGAAGTTGAGAAAATAAAGATGGAAATAAAGAAGAGATATGATTCAATCATCCAAAGATGAAAGAAAATTATTGTGAGTACAATACAAGGTAGTAAAACTTTACAGAATGTTCAAGAAGAGGATATATATATGATGCTCCAGAAGAGTACATAATATTACTGCACATAAGAATGCAATTTAAAATCTTTATTGCATCATATTCTTATTAGGCTCAAAAGTTAAAAGGATTTGAAAAAGAATACATGACCCATGTAGGGTATGTTGTTGATTCAAAAATGAGATTCATTCGAGATTGATAAACCTATAGTAATATCATATCGAGGGGAAAAGTTAAAGAATCTCACATTTTATGATAAGTGAAACATCCAGAAGATTATGTTTGCACTAAAATTAAGATTGATGAATCATTCTCAAAGTAAATCTGTGGGATTTTGAGACACTTATGTTGAGACACTAAGCGAAAGAAATGTTAAATTCATTTCAAATTAAAAAATATTTCTCAAGGCAGTAAAAGTATAGTTGAAAAAGTGCATACATCCTCTTATAGATTGTACTACACAAAGATTGCTTTAATGGAGACAAATATATAGTAAACCAGAAGTTTACAAAAATATTTGGCATGAACTATTTAGATCATTTTGGTTCAGTAATGATGCGAAAGATATTTGAAAATTTATATAAATATTCATTGAAGATCCAGAAGATTTTTCCGAATGATTTGACATATGTTTGCACAAGATAAAATGGTTATACGGTTTTCACCAGCCAAAGGAAGTTATTGGCATGAATAAATGAGATGTTGGTGGACTGATCACCCACTATTCATCTTTATAATTTTGGTGAATTCACGTCTTAAGTCTTTGATGATTATAGAAAAGTCACTGGGATAAGTGTTAAACATTTTGAGCAACACTGATTCGCATCAAGCCAACAAGTAATCATTGATTCTCCCCATCATTGGTATTGGGTCAGAAACCAACCATTTTCCATCTAAGAATTTTGGATGTGCAATATACATTCCAGTTGCTCCACCATAGAGCTTAGTTAAGATGTGTTAATAAGGTTGGAGATATATGTTGGATATGAATCTTCGTTGATACTTAAGTATCTAAAGCCAACCCCAAAGGATACTTAAGTATCTAAAGCCAACCCCAAATGATAAAAGTGAATTAGTATTTCCAACATAAGATGGAGAAAATAAAAAGCTGGAAAAGAAAATAAGTTGATATGAGTTATCATTGATCCTCGGACTAAAGAAAATGTCAAATAGAAGTCCAAAAGATAATTCAATTATAGTTCTTAGTAAAGAAGTTGTCAGACACATTTGTTGACCCAAATAAATATAGTAATCAAGTAACATATACCAGCTTTAAATGCTCCAATAAGAATATATGTTCTAAAAGAAAAATATTAAACTGCTAATGGTCAAAATGAGGCAATAGAGTTCTTGAATGATCTTCAGAAGGGACATTAAACATGACTGAAAGAAATTCAGGCACCTGAGACAATGAAGAGATCTCAATAAGTTATGTCATGTACGAAATAAAATGGAACCAATAAGCAAATCGACGTCAAAGATATTGCATGCAAAGTGGCAGTTGATATGATTAATGAGAAAGAGGATCATAAAATAAAGTATATTGAAAAGTGTACACAAAGAGATGATTGGCCAAATCAGAAAGAAGCAATAGACAAAGATAAAAACTCTTGTGAAAGAGAGAGGTATTTAGACCAGTAATCCATACACTAGAAGGTGAAAATTAGAGGGAAAGAAATGAGTCGTTGCACCAAAGAAAGATCAATATGGAATTGATTGTGACGCGACATAGTCTCATGTGGTAAATGCAACTACTTTCTTGTTCCTTATTAGTCTTGCAATAAAGAAAGAACTTGAATTCTACAACCCAATGGAAACTGATAATCCCTAAGAGATTGAATCCCACAAAGATTGGTGATATCAAAATCATGTTTCCGCTCTAACTATTCGATCGAAATATGTTTTATGGGATATATGAAATATTTGAAGTTAGCCAATACATCTTTATATTTATCAAGAGATTATAGATCAATAGAGTCACTGATTTGAATATAATCAAAAACTCCTGAAGAGTTATAGAAAAGTTGTATTTTGGAAGAAAACTCGTGACAATATCATATTGTCTTTATGTATTCCAAACTGGAGATCTAAAATGAGATGTTATCGTAAAGATCCTTGAATGTTTTATTTAAGATGCTCATATATGTTTGGTCTTGAAGTACCATATTTAAAGTTTTATTGAGCAAATTACTAATCTTTTTCATAACTAAAAGATGATCATATGACAAGAAAGCAAGTCATAATAGTAACTTTCATAGTTACGAATGAGTTACTCGTATGTACAAGACGAATGTCTAGACGATTGTATGTAAGAAATTTGGTTTGAAATCCAAATAGACCAAGGAAATATTGTCTATATCAAATAATAATTGTGGACCAGAAGTCTATAGACCTTGAATACTCTAATGGAAAGAGTATTATGATATTCTCAAATACAAAAGAAGATTTATCTGATTGGAATGCATATCCTAAAGATATTGCATTCTGGGAAAGAAATGTGAAATATGTGTGGTTGTATTCTTTTCTCTCATCATGGTTTTTATCCCGCTGGATTTTTGCAAGACAAGGTTTTAACGAGGTAACAAATAGCATACACATGATAGACACCCAAAGGAAATATTAGAATTCCAATGATAAAAATCTATCAACGTTCTAAATTTTTTGAGATCAAGAGAATCGATGAAAATTGTCAAAATCATAGCAAGCCTCATGTACTCCAGAAGAATGGTGATCTCGTTTCCTACACGTTCGTTCAAGTGACAACTTAGCTGATTTATTCAACAAGACGTTACACCCTGCTACTTCCAAGAAGTTATTTTTATCGGATAATGTCACTTCGAAGATCTCGTACAACTTATCAGACTATGTCGTCTCAAGGATCTCGACGTATGTACACATGAGGGGAAGTCATTACGCGTTGCACTCTTTTTCCCTTAACCATGGTTTTTCCCATTGGCTTTTTCTGGTGAGGTTTTTAACGAGGCAGCATCTACGGCTTCTGTCTCTTGGGAACTGTGGAATATGTCCCACATGAGCCTCGAACGAGGATCAGAAACAGCGCCGGTCTTCATCATCTCTAATCTTTTCTTCTTCGAAATCGAGTTTGTAAGATATAAAGTGTGCATAAATCCTTAACGTTGAGTCCTACAAAAGAGATAATAGTTTTAGTGCTTCAGCACATGCAACCGCTTTTATTTACTTCTCAAAAGATGGAAGCGGTCATATCTAAAACAACGGACATGGCTCTTCTCCAAACCGGCAACATCAACGTAGGCCAACTACATATGTAAAGTAAATCAATACAGCATCTATTGTTAATTTTCATGAAAATCTTACAATACTAAAAGTTGATACTACTCATCAGTTAAGGTGTCCACGTCAGCCAATTAAATCAACCAATGAGAAAGTTAAGAAAACTGACATGTCACGTAAGCTTCTGTCGACCAGTTCTTAAACGGACCATTCCTGTGGGCTCATTATTTTCATCACTGGCCCATCTAAAATCCACATGATGTTAACGACGGTGTGATCGACTCCGGCGCTTCCACACCCTGCAAATTACCGTTTCTTCTATGAATAAATCACGACCCACAATCATTTACTTCTGTTCTTAAACCTTTCTTAGTGATTTTTTGTCCACCTCCCACCGTTCCTCTTCTTAATTCAATTCATCCCATAAATCCCAAATCGCCTAATCTGTAAAGCATCCGCTTCTCCTCCTCCTACTCCATCTTTGTCTTCTTCATTGTCTCTCATTCGATGAGGTTTTCTTAATTTGCAACAATATCATTCCCTCTTTGGTGGAATTTAGTTATGAGATTGAAAAGTTGCATTTTCTCTGGTTTCTGATGCTTTGTCTTTTTTTTTTTTAATTCTTAGGATAACAAGGATGCAGGTGGTGACAACAATTTAATTGGTCAGTTTGGTACGAGGTTCTATTCATCATTCTTTCTTGCAGATTGCGTATTGCTGTGATTTCTGTGTACTCTGATCATTGCTATGCTCACTTCTCTACCAACTGAATAATGTGTTAAGTATTTATGTTTTGAAGGTTATTGTGTCAACGAAGAGCACAAAGGTGATGTTCGTTTGCTCATCCAGGGGATCCATCTGGGTGAAGATGCAAATCAATTTTTGTTTTGTGCATTATAATGCTACATCCAGATGGATCACCCACCTGAATTTTTAAAACTCATCTCAAATTCTCACCAAATGAAGGTGAATCTTGATGGTGCATATGGACGAAGATGCATCTAGTTCAGTTCAAAATGATAAATGACAAAAATGACCTTTTAAAATCAAAATATTATTTTCAAACCATAAATTCCGTTTTTTGAATATAAATTTTTCCGCCAGAACAAAAAAATGATTTTCACGCAAAAACTGAAAAACACTTTTCCGCCAAAACCGCAAAATGATTTTTTCCGTAAAAAACGTAAAACGCTCATTTAAAAAAAACACACATTTCGGCCAAACCAGTAAAACCACACTTTTCGGCCAAACCAGTAAAACCGCACTTTTTGCCCAAAAGCGGAAATCGCCCAAAAGCGGAAAACGCATTTTCCCGCCAAAACCGAAAAACACATTTTCCCGCCAAAATCCCAAAATTGCATATTCCCGCCAAAACCCAAAAAAAAAAAAACATTTTCCCGCCAAAACCGCAAAACACATTTTCTCGCCAAAACCAGAAAAACGCAATTTTCCCGCCAAAACCGGAAAACGCAATTTCCCGCCAAAACCGAAAAACGTATTTTCCCGCCAAAACCAAAAAATACATTTTCCTGCCAAAACTAGAAAATGTATTTTCCCACCGAAACCGCAAAAAAAATATTTTCCCCCAAAACGATGTCTTGAGATTTTACATGGTTTTAAGCATGATTTCCATACTCATTTAAGATGCATTTAGAGTCTAATTAAGTACATAGCATATGCATGTGTAGTATCTTACGTTTGGAAAAGCTCAAGTTGAAGTTTGGAGAGTTTGATGGGTAAGCATGAAGAAAAGTGGCAAAGGCAAGAAGATGGACCAGGCCGCGGACAACCAGGTCGGACTAGAACAGGCTGCGGAATCGCTCCCGAGAGATCAGCGGAGACGGACCATCCCGCAGACAGAAACCGCAGACAACACCAGTCCGCGGAATCGGACCAGAGAGCTCGAGGTTGGTGTGGTCGGCCGCGGGCGTGTACTGCAGACGAAGGCAGGCCGTGGAATTCGATCAGAGAGACCGAGTTCTACAGGGACGGACCGCGGACCATGGGCGCGGGTTGGAGCCGTCCGCGGTTGGCGAAGACCATCTCACCCATTTGTCTTCCGGGTCAAACCCGGGTTTGTCGGGTCGACCCGGTTCGAGTTTTAGGCTAATATAAATATATTTTAGACCTAATTTTTGAATATATCTTATTTTCTCTCAAAATACATTGATACTTGGAGAAAGTGTGAATCTTTGGCAATCTGATCTTTCTTTCTTGAGTAATTTGAGTTTATCTCATCTTCTTAACATGATTTCTCTTGAATCTATTATGGGTTTAAGGTTAATCATGAAGATTAGTGAGTAGACTCTTTTTGGATTCATGGGTTAGGATGATTAAGTGATGATCTAGAATGTTTATAGTAGATTAATATGTTTCCCTGCTTGATTGAGTGATCTTAATTCTAATGTAGAGTTGGCCATTTAGATTAGAAATCTTCCAAAAGGTGTTCGATGAAATGTATGAGCCAACTCAACATGCTCTTAGCTTACCCTACCAAAGACATTTGATGTTAAGGGAGTTTAGATAGTTGAATGATCTGTTCTTAATGATTGCTAGATTGATACAAACCAAAGACATTTGATGTTTGATCAATGAGAGTAAATGAGCATTTGTCTTGACAAAGAACTTGTTAGACTTAGGGAAATGTGTTGATTGAAACCTTGCCATTCTAGATTGAATCTTAGTCATTTGACATCAAATTCCTATACCCATGATTCCTCCTTTATCCATTTTCTTGAAAGTTTGCTAGTTAATTGTGTTAGAGTCTTGTTAGTTTAATCAAATCACTTCGTTACACTGGATGCACTTATATTAAGTTTGAACCTGCATTCTCTTTGCATTGAAACACTTAGAAATGGATTGACATCTAAAATACTACATTGATTTTAATTACGATAGAAACATCCTTATGAAAAAAACGCAAAAATTCATTTTTCCTGTCAAAAACGCAAAAATTCATTTTTCCTGTCAAAAACGCAAAAATGCACGTTTTCCGTCAAAACCGGAAAAATGCATTTTCCCGCCAAAACTGCAAAAATGTATTTTCCCACCGCAACCGCAAAAAATATTTTCCACCAAAAACGCAAAATGCACTTTTCCCGTCATAAACGCAAAAATGCATTTTCCCGTCAAAATCGCCAAAAAACATTTCCCGTCAAACCTACAAAAGCGCATTTTTTCGTCAAAAACACATTTCCCGCCAAAAAACACATTTTTCCCGCCAAACCCATAAAACGTATTTTTCCGCCAAAACCACAAAATGCACTTTTTCGTCAAAAACACATTTTTCCTCAAAAACCGCAAAAATATTTTCCGCCAAAACCGTAAAAATGCTATTTTTCCGCCGAAACGTAAAAAAAGTATATTTTAGTCATTTTATTAACAAGTCCACCTGGATGCAGATGCAAGTTAAAAATGAAAAGCAAACGAACATAGTTGCATTCAGATGATTCATTTGGATGCATGGACGAAATTAAGAAATGAACACCCAGATGCTCCATCTGGGTAAAAAATCAAGATGGACCATCCGGATGCATCTTCCAGATGTACAAACGAATGGGGCCAAAGTCTCATAAGCAATATGTAAAGGAAGGAGAAGCAAATCCAAGCAGCTATACCATTAAGGAAGAGACTGATCCTCATCTAATTATTCCTAGAGGAAAATGTACTAGACCAAGAAGAAAGTTAAGAAATACCGGGATTGAGAGCTTACTAATGAGACGTGACCAATTTGGGTAAGGACTGCTCGATGTATCTTAACTGCGCTTAGAAATAGTTAAAAGAGTATATTTCTATTCGCTGCAGCTCTTGAACTCTAAGAAGGTGACAACAGAGGAGTACAATTGGACCCACTGGCATCAACCCACTTCACAATTGTACATTGGACGGAAAACATCTGTTGGAATAGCTTATATCCATGAAACAACCCAAGCAGTTTGTGATTTATATTTGTTAGAAAGTGGTGATGACACCACGTTGATCCAATAATGATATATTATTCTTAAACTATTACTGATAATTCTCTTATTGTATTGTGAGCTCGAGCTTAGATCCATCCTTTATGTGCCACCAGTAACACCAGTGGGAAAGGATGATGTGGTTAATTAAAAGACAAAGAATATAAGGCTCTATGAAAAGCGAGTGTTCAAGTGATTTTGACAGGAAGGTGGTGAGAGAAGTATCTCTTGGTGGCCTTTCGAGAAATATGTTTTTTTTTTCTATTTTGTATGGGTAATTCTCCTGAATAGACTATTTTTAATTTTTTGTCACAAAAATAGACTACAGGGAGGAAAATGGCCAAAATATTTCATTTAATAGGTAAAAAGACCCTAATACCCTAGATATATAAAAAAATTTAAAAAACTAAAAAAAATTAATTTTTTTTATAGTTTTAGATTATATGTTTCAAATTTGAACTTTTTATATATTTTTTCTTTTTGAACTTTTTTATTTTGTTCGAAAATTTTCTTTTTGTAATTCAAAAATACTTTTTGAAACAATTTTAAAATTTTTATTTTCAAATTTTTAATTTTAATTTTTATTTTATAAAATTGTAAACCTCAATCCCAAATCCCCACCCCATAACTCTAAACCCTAAGGTTTGAATTAGTTAACCCTAGGGGTATAAGTGTATATTTACCTCTTTAATGAAACATTTTGGTCATTTTGATCCTTAGAATCTATAATTGTGACAAAAACGTTTTTAGTGCTATCCTATGGTATTTCTCATTTTGTATTGATATCCGCTTTTCTGGTGCTTTTTGAACAGTTTCGTCGGCATTTTAGCTTTATCAAAGGTGTTATATGGACTCACACAACACGATCTCCCATTAACGTGTCTCATGAGATTCTTAAAGGAAGTCGCATTGCAAGTGTCTGGTGAAGAAAGCTTCTGGTATGATTTTGAGAATTTACTGAGTAAAAACTTGAGAAGTATGCTTCAGAACTCTTCATCCCTTTTGCTAACATATTCACTCTTTTTTTTGTCCCGTTACAATTACCTGCTTTGTTCTGGTGATGATTATCCTGACGAATGAGAATGACAATTTTAACTATTTACTTAGGTCTATGAACAAGTATAGAAGATCCCAACTCTCACAAAAACTCAATCCTTCGTTTGGAAAGTGCTCTATTGGCTGCGTATGAGGTTGCCTCGAGAGGCTCGAAGACAGATGAAAGATGAGTAACATGTGATGAAACAAGTGTTTGGTCTTGATAGAGAATCTATTGATTATTCCCTTTTCAGGTGAGAAACATGTGAGGCTTTGTCAAAGGAATAGCTGAAGCAAAATGATCCAGCCTGTTGAAAGGAGGATGTGAGAACGTATTCAAACCCTTTTAAATTTCCTAACTTTTTGTGTACATCTGAATAATGCCAATTGTTCATGACTGTTGTAATTGTCGTCTTCTAAGGTAGAATATGGAGTACGTTTCCCGTATGTTTGATAGACCACGAATTTTACTATTTTTAACCATGGTTTATGAAAGTTTTAAGATATATTACTACTATATAGAGTATTTAGAGTAACTACAGGTTCATGTACTATTTGGAAGGAAATGATGTATTTGGAGGTTTTTGGAGATCTTTTGAGCTTCGCTGGAAGCAAGAGATGGTCGAATGTCGCAATTCAGTATCGACCGACAGTTACCACCAAATATCGATCAATGTTGGGATCCTCACATCGATCGATTTTGAAGCCATCCGAGAATTAATGACAAATTAGAAGATTTCGAGTTTCACGAAAGTCTTAATAATTACATTATTAGTCTTTGGCCGCCTGTTAGGCTATTTATTAGGATTTTGTATCATTTTAGAGGCAGACTTGCCTAGAAACCTTTTAGACCTAGTTTGGAGGAGGCAAGAAGCCACCATTGAAAGAGGAGAGCTTAGTTGGAGAGAGAGATCATCTACCGCAAAACAGAGAAGATCTTGAACTCCCTTGTTTTCATATTTCTGTTTATTTTTACTATTATTTATCTAAGTATTGTTAAGACCATCATAAGTATGAGTTTCATGAATATGTCTGAGTAGTCCTTACTGTTAGATTTAGGTTTCTCAAATGGGTTGATAAATGTAATATTAACACAACAATTGTTAGGGTGTTTTGAAATATAGTTCATTCATCTAGTTGTGCTTAAAGCTAAGTTTAATATTGATCACCCTTTAAACTTAGATCTTAGGATTAAATGGGATCATGCCATTGCTTGACCCAATACCTGAAAATAACTAGTATGATCTAACTGCCTAGATACATACGAGAGTTGGTCTAGTGAGTTGGAATACAAACCAAACTTGTCCGTAAAGCTTTCTTGAAGAAGTATCGATCGACGCAGCGATAGCCCTGCCGATCAATATTTCGAAAGGTGTATCAATCGATATTCACAAAGAATTATCGATCGACACTTTCTCGTGATTAAAATACGAGAGTTGAGATCTGAGATCCAGATTAGGCAATCAAATAGATTGTATCTTCATTTGAATTCAGGAACAAGTAATATTAATTGTTGGGGTCGAAAACTGTTACGACGAAGTTAATATCCAAACCTCCGCAAAAACAAGTGTGAGTGTCTTTCTGCGATAATTATGCTTGGTAAAAAGAATGTCACGACACATGATCTCGAGATAAAACCTTGTTCAAGTCTCGGTTGGATCAAACACAAGCTGTCCCAAGGTAACGGAAACGTATCTAATCCAGCCACAGATAGGTTCGAGTGTGACGATCGGAACACGGACAAGCCAAACTCAGTCACTACGCAACGACCGAACATGCACACTGTGCGGTCGCTACGAAGCGACCGAGCTCGAGTCAAGCTCGGTCGCTATGTAGAAACCAAGCGTACGTCCCGCTCGGTCGCTTGCGTGCCGTTCGGTCGCTACGTAGCGACCGAGCTTTTCGGAAACGTCGAATACGACACGAATCCATGCATTCTCGTCTACTCTTTGATGCTATCTCCCGAAGACCGTAGTAAACCCATTTCATGTTTCTCAACATTTGCAGTCATCAATCGAACTTTACGATAAAAACCGCGGAAAGTTTGTTTTTATCGAAAGAAACCGTAATAAACGCATCGAGCCAAAAGACGGCCCAAAGGGACCTAAGAAATGACTCGAAGCCCACTTTACGATTTTTTAACCAAAAGCCCATAAAACGTAGGACGGTTTACGCTTGGTTCGCAAGGAAAGATAAATGTCAAGTTTCCGCGGATAAATACGAAGTTTTGGAAGATAATTACGAAGATCGGGAAAAATGGAATATCTCCATTTTTTTTGCTACGACGGCTTAAGGGCAGAAGGGGAAAAGCGTAAACCGACCTAGGAGCTAGTATATAAGGGATCCTAAGCGATAGGCATAAAAGAGGACTTTGGACACAACAAACTTAGCACTTAGAGCGATTTTAGGCAATTTTCCGTTTTTGTTATTCGAGCTGCGACTCAATTAGGTTTTTACCGTCTTAGGGTTTTTAGAACTAGGAATCTCGCCAACAGCTCTCGTAGCCCAGGAACTTACCTTGTTGTAAACACTCAAACGCAGATTTGGAATAAGAACTATCTTGCTCACTTTTTTTATTTCTTATTTTATTACTGTTCTCATTTCGTGTTCTGATTGCTTGGCGTGTGTTATAAGCAGATATCCGGGATCTCTTGGAAACTAGGGTTCTCCTACTTTCCTAATTTAAATGGAAATCGACAGTTGTAAGCACCTTGACCAAACAAGTCGAAACCTTAACGACAAGGACTCGAGCAATCCGTCCCCGCGGAACCACGAAAGTTCGCGGGAAAAGACTCGACTTCGCAACCACACTCGACAGGCCTGGAACGTCGCGGGAACGACCTTCGGCCCAAAACCCTAGCGAAAAATCCCCTGCCGAAAAAAGGAACTCTGAGAGTCCTCCACCTCCCGCGAAGGACTCGGAGGTTAATGAAGTCGAGCACGTCGACTTGGATACCAGCGAAGTCTCAAAAGAGACCGAGGAGGACGCCAACAGACATCAAGAAGGACCAGAAGCCGATCTACTCGGGAAAGCTCTCCGTTCGATAAGCCAATGACGGAAGAGGAGGAAATCCTATATTGGAACGAACAAGAAGAGCTGGCTGAAAAGAAAACTGAGATCACTCGCAGTAAACGCTGACAAGCTCGGAAATCTGCTGACGAGACGTCGGACATCCGCGATATTCGCGATTACATCACCAAAACTGCGGCGGAAGTAAGGGCCGTGAAATCCCAGATCCATCACGTTACCAGTGCTGCCCCCAAGATCGACAGACTGCTGGAGGGGGCTCGGAAGACGCCCTTCACCGCTCGCATCTCCGATATGAGGGTATTTGATCCGGGAAAAATCAAAGTATCAAAGTGTGATGGTACGACTGATCCTAAAGCGCACCTTCAGGCTTTCCACATCACGATGGGAAGGGCCAGACTGAAGGACGGCGAAAACTACGCCGGCTATTGCCGGCTATTGCCGTCAATTTGTCGAGAACCTGGAAGGAGCGGCGCTCGAGTGGTTCGCACGCCTTAAGCGAAACTCTATCGGGAGTTTCCGATAGCTCACATAAAAATTTCTCAAGCAATACTCTATGTTCATAGATAGAGAAACTTCTGATGTCGATCTCTAGAGTCTGTCCCAGAGGGAAGACGAACCCCTCCGTGAGTTCATCAGCCGGTTTAAGCTGGTGATGTCCAGGGTCAGCGGGATAAGCCACAAAGTGGCCATTGACACGCTCAGAAAGGCGCTCTGGTACAAGTCGAAATTCAGAAAGTGGATAACCCTCGACAAACCACGGACGATCCAGGACGCCCTCCACAAGGCGACAGACTAAATCATAATCGAAGAGTAAACGAAATTCTTGTCGCAAAAACATAAGTCGACGAGGCCATCCTCGAAAGATGTAGACCCAAACACGAAGAAGAAAAACTCTCGTAACGATAAGTACGTCCATCACGAGGGGGAAGAGCTCCAAGGGGCGCACAATTACGCTATCAGTTCGGATCAAGGCCGAACCACGGGTAATACATGGACTCGCAATCAAGGATATGACGAAAACTCCTTCTGCAAGTTCCACCAGTACCGAGGACACTCCACGACTAACTGCAAAGTCTTGGGAGCGAGGCTGGCCGCGAAGCTACTAGCTGGAGAGCTCTCGAAAGTAACCAGCGTAAAAGATCTCATCCTCGAGACTGATCGCCCCCCAAAGACGGACAGAAATCTGCCCGCGGAGAAGTCCCCAAAGAAACCAATCCGGGGATAAACGCGGAAGAAGGCCGGACGACAAAGAAAACGACAACAATCGTCGCAGAGTCAACATGATCATCGGAGGATTGCAATACTGCAACGATACGGTTTCGGCCATCAAGGCCTACCAACGGAAGGCCGAATCAAGTGCAAATTGGCCTACTTGGTCTCCTCCCCGAGATGGTCAAAGCAACTCGATAACCCCTCCACGAGATGGTCAAAGCAGCTCAATAACCTTTACAAAGGATGAAGCCGGTGGGATCGATCAACCTCACTGCAATCCACTCGTCATAGATCTTGTCATACGAGATCTGGAAGTCGGAAGAGTCCTCATTGACACGGGAAGCACGGTCAATGTTATCTTCCGCGACACTCTCAATTGGATGAACATTGAACTCGGAGAAGTAACTCCAATGGCAAAACCACTTACGGGTTTTTTGGACGAAGTGTCAATGACTCTCGGATCGATCCAGCTGCCAGTCATGGCCAAGGAAATCACAAAAATCGTCGATTTCGCGGTGGTCGATCATCCTGCCATCTACAATGTGATCATGGGAACCCCGTGGCTCAACGTCATGAAAGCCGTTCCATCTATATACCACCTCGGCGTCAAATTCCCAACCCAAAACGGAGTGGCAGCCATCTGGGGTTGTCAGAAACAGTCGCGGCTATGCTTCCTCGCGGAGCATAAGTTAAGACAAATCGCGACTCCCGCAATGGCAACTCACAAGCGCACGAAGTTAGCTCAACCTTCGGCCGAAAACATTTCAAAGAAAGACGATTCCATATCGTCTGCTGACGCAAACGCTTCGGACACCGAAACTCAACACGATTCCAAAGCCGGCACTACGACTCAACCGGAACACCCGAATAAAAACATTGACCCTGCCACGGTCACCACGATCAAGGCGGTCAGCATGGCGACAACCGCCGAGTAAGAATACTTGCGGCATAAAACAGAACTATGAGATGGCTTGATCCTCGAAAGAGGTATGTAGGCAGCTCGTCAAAGGACGAGTTCAGCTATCCCCCTCTCTAAAAAGGGGGGGGGGGAGTGGGTCCGTATACTCATATACTCCCAAGTTTTAAAACATGCATCATTGTAATCGAGTTTTTAAAAACTTTACTACAATACGCATTTTTTTCTTTTATTAAACACTTACGCTCCAATTAACGCAAAAAGTCTCAGGACACACTCAGAAAATCTACGAACATTAGACTCTTGTAAACGGCCTTATCCGGTCCAAATCACAAAGCAGTCATTCTTCAGCACCTAAAATATACGCACAGTCTTCGAAACAACTGCAAGACGTCGCCAAGTTGAAAATCGAAAACTCTGAAAACAATTGTCCGAACGCGGCCATAAAAACCCGACAAATGCTTACACCCCGTTCGTCGATTGTCCCCAACAAACACGCCAGCCGTCTTGAACAAACCCAACTCGATCACTCTTTGATCCTCGAACATCCAACACAAGGATGAAAGCGCGCTACAAAAAAAAATCCGAAATTTTGGTCTAGCACTTCCAGTTGGCTTAAAAAATGTCTCTGGAAAGTTGCTCGATTCTTGCCACACAAGTCATATAAGCCGAGAACCTATCGCGGACTTTAAATCGGTACAAATCAGGTAGAAATCGCAACAGGAAAATCGATAGCCGGCTAGCACCGCACAAACCTTAAAACCGAGAGTAAACCTAGGTCTTGCCCTAAACCCATCGCATTGGTCTCTAACATCTCAAGACATGATATCTAAAAAATGATACGAGATCCTACACCATGTCTCTCCGTTCATGTCTCAACGTTCCTGAAAGTTCGTAAGAATAAATAAATTTTACGAAAAATCACGTCTCGGACAAACCAACAGATTGAACGTCTCAACGGAATTAAATATGAGACGACAACTCATGTTTACTTCAAACCCATTCGAAACAAAGTAACTCAAACAAACATCCGTTAAATATATATATATAAACCGCATAGCGGTAGGGATTCGAAGCTACCAATGGCCAGTCCCGATAAAGATAAAAACGGCCAAAACAGGCCAATACAAAGTTCAAAGGCCACATTCGGCCGGACATAGGTGAACGAAAGACACACTCGGCTGCAAAATACTATATAAGGGAAAAAAATTCTTCCCGTCAAATGTCCTGCATAGTCAGATCCATGAGATGGTATATAATTTCTGGAATTTCAGCTTCAGATACGCATCTTCTGTATATCCCATCAGAGCAATGCCTGTAGAAGTATGGTTCATCCCAATGATATGTTCTAACTTCTCTGAAGAATTTCTTCCTCATGTACCCCTTGAATTCTTCAGGCTCGACTTCGGCTGCCAAATAGTTGACTATATCAGCATACCAGGGTCGATCTTATGAGTTTCTACCAATTGCGTGCACCGCACATTGCGATTCTCCATCAGGCGTGAGCCTTATCTTATCACCCGCAATGTTAACCTCTATGCCAATATTTATTTTTATAGATGAGGTGCCGTGATTGTGGTTACTAGGGAATCGAGATGTTGCGATACTGTCGTTATCGATCGATATATCACTACTGGAATCGATCGATATGCTTTCTTTTGCATCGATCGATGTCTCATCGGAAGTGAGAGATATTTGACCTACGAAAGATGTGTCTATTTGTGCAACGTTCTCTGCTGGGAAGAAATCGTCTATAGGGACGTCATCCTCTATTCTGAGCCGAGAAAGATGGTCAGCGACTCCATTATCTACTCCTCGTGTATCTTTAATTTTAATGTCAAACTCGTGGAGTAGTAAAATCCAGCGTATGAGTCGAGGTTTTGCATCTTTCTTTTGCATCAAATATTTATTGGCGGCGTGGTCAGTGTGAACTATCACATGTGTGCCAATTAGATATTGACGGAATTTCTCAAATGCGTAAACTACGGCTAGTAGTTCTTTTTCTGTTGTTGCATAATTCTGTTGCACTTCATCAAGCGTACGACTGGCGTAGTAGATGGCATGCAGTTTTTTATCTTTTCTTTGGCCTAAAACTGCTCCTATCGCAAAATTACTCGCATCGCACATGATCTCGAAAGGGAGATTCCAGTCGGGGCTTGAACGACGGGGGCAGTTATAAGGGATTTTTTTAAATCATCGAAAGCTTTCATGCATTCTGGAGTAAATTTGAACTTTACTTCCTTTCACAAGAGGTTATTTAAAGGTCTAGAATTTTGCTAAAGTCTTGTATAAGCCTCCTATAAAATCCGGCGTGTCCTTGAAAACTTCGCACGTCTTTTACATTTTTGGGTGCTGGTAGACCGGTCATCACCTCGATTTTAGCTCTATCTACCTCTATACCAGCGGCGGAAACCTTATGTCCTAATACGATGCCATCGTTAACCATAAAATGACATTTTTCCCAATTTAGGACAAGGTTCTTTTCTTCGCATCTTTCCAATACCTTGCATAAATTATCGAGGCAACTCTCAAAATTTGATCCGTAGACTGAGAAGTCATCCATAAAAACTTCCATAAAGTCCTCGATCATGTCTGTAAAAATTGACATCATGCAACGTTGGAAAGTGGCGGGAGCATTACAAAGACCAAATGGCGTTCTGCGATATGCAAATGTTCCATAGGGGCATGTAAAGGTTGTCTTTTCTTGATCATCCGGATGTATGGGAATTTGAAACAATCCAGAATATCCATCAAGAAAACAGTAATACTGGTGATTGGTGAAACGCTCCAGCATTTGATCAATAAAGGGCAGGGGAAAGTGATCTTTTCTAGTAGCGGCATTTAATTTTCTATATTCGATACACATCCGATGTCCAGTGACAATACGAGTCGGGATGAGTTCATCGTTTTCGTTCTTCACTACTGTAATACCTCCTTTTTTGGCTACAACATGTACGGGGCTTACCCATTTACTATCTTAAATAGGATAGATAACTCCAGCATCTAGGAGTTTAATAATTTCCTTTTTGACTACTTCCTTAAGATTCAGATTTAATCTCCTTTGCTGTTCTATAGACGTTTTTGCGCCGTCTTCCAAATGAATACGGTGCATGCAAAGATCAGGAGAAATACCAGGAGTATCATCAACAGAATACCCGATTGCTTTCCTGTACTTGCGTAGTTTATTTAGTAATAGTGCAAGTTCTCCTCCAGTGAGATTGGCGTTGACAATAACAGGGTAGGATTGATCATAAAGAAATGCATATTTAAGACCACTAGGGAGGGGTTTTAATTCAACTTTTGGTGCCTTGTCTTTAGACCAATTAGATAATGAAGATGGTTGTCGATCGACGGCCTCTCTGAGATATCGATCGACGATAATGTCTGAGTCATCATCTTCTTCGATGTTCGCAACCTCGATACTTGCATCCATCAGTTGCACGTAATCGTCTGTCCTATTATCTATGCTGAAGATTTCTTTTTCCATATGAGTAAGAGCGTTTTCTAAGGGGTCGTCTGAGCACATGTCTATGAAAGATTCCTTATCCAGCTCAGAGGCTTCTTCCACATAGAAGGCTTGGTCATCTATCAAGGGTCGCTTGATTACCTTTTCCATATCAAAGATCATCGAGATGTCCCCGATGTTCAAATTTTTTCGTCCTTCTTTCACATGAATGATCGCTCCAGCTGTAGCGAGGAATGGTCGACCCAGAATGAGGGGGTCTTTCGGTTCCTGTCTGTATTTTAATACAACAAAATCTGTAGGCACGAAGCAATCATTAATTTTTACGGGAATGTCTCCGAGATTCCTTCAGGTATCCTGATAGACCGATCAGCTAGAACTAGGGTTATCGGAGTTGACATAAACTCATTATATCCCAGGGTTACTGCGGCGGAGTGTGGCATAAGATTTACGCTAGAGACAAGATCACATAGTGATCAGGGAAAACGTGTGTTCTGTATATTGCAATCTAGGACGAAACTGCCATGATCAGGCCTCTTAGCTGGAGTTTCTCCTTGAATCATGGCACTTACTTCCTCTGACACCATCATCATGCTTTGTTCCGCAGTTGGATAATTTGGGGACGTCATATCCTTCACATACTTCTTTATCGAAGCTGCTATTTTCATAGCATCGCTAAGGGACATCTCTACAGTAATTTTATCCAATACTTTCTTGCAGATCGCATTTTCCAATGCTTTCTTAGTCAGCGTTTTGGGAGGATAAGTGGGTAGGGTTCTATAGACTCTTTCAATCGTTGGTTCGGGTTGAGTTGAATGTCGATCGATAGGGTTATCTGAATGTTGATCGACGACAGGATTCATTGGTCGATTGACGTGGGTACCATACTGTCGATCGATTTCGGCCTCAATTTCCGAATCGTCTTCTACTTCTAAGTCTACAATTTTTTCCTTATTATTTTCAGCGGTAGACTTCCCGTTTTTGCGAGAAAGTTTTGGGTCAGGGTCATCAAGAAGTATAGGCTGAGAATCGCTCTTGCCGGTTTTATCGGTATTGGCAGAATTGCCAATTTCGGTGTTGTTCTTTGTGTTCGTCGCGAGACGTTTTCCGCTACGCAACATTACAGCACTGACTTGACATCTCGGGTTTAAATCAGTTCCCCCGGGAAGACGTCATGTTTCTCTTTTAATTGCAATCGCAATTTCAGCTACTTGACTTTCTAATTTTCGGATAAATTCACTCAAAGAATCTGCTTTCTCCATTAACTTTCCATAAACCATATTCTTTTCCCGTAAAAATCTGACTTTGTTTTACGGTTGCCAGTAAGTGCTTGTCTGATATTGAATTTTTCCTTTCGAGTGCGTGATTTCACAGCAATGTCATAGGCTTGGGTGAAACTATCAATGTTAAACACGAGATAAGGGTGTAAATAGCTTGTCTCTTCTTCTAATTGATTTTTCACATCTGACAAGGGATCATTTTCGATCTGGGCTAAATCAGATCGATGTTCATTCTGAAGAAAAGAGTGGAGCGAATTTAGAGAATTCTTGATTTCTACCAAATCTGAATTATCTTCTGAATTTATCGAATTACCTATTTCTTCATCCATCTTTTCATAGGATTTTCCCGTTGCTACATTTTCGATGAGGCGTCTAGCATTTTCGAGGCTCCAAGTGACGAAATTTCCTTCACTCGCCGTGTCGAGTGTAGTTTTGTAGCTCAGGTTAACACCTCCGTAAAAGATGTTAAGGAGTTGTGGTTCTGAATAACCATGATGGGGACATTCAAGTTCATAGCTCCTGAATCTGCCCCAGTCGTTTTTAAACGATTCACGTGGATCTTGGCGGAATGTAAAGATTTGTCTCCTTACTTCCCAATAGTGATCATCATCAAAAAATTTCTTAAGGAAGGCGTTTCTAATCTCTCCCCAACAAGTAAGGGATCATGTTGCTAAACAGTTTAGCCATCTTAGAGCTTCTCCTTCTAGGGAAAATGAGAATAGTTTGCAACGATTGTATTCATCTGGGATTAATTCTTCTAAACCTTCGATGTGATCTTGTGGGTGCTCAGAGAGAGATCCACGGAATGGGTTTCGACGAACCATACAGTAGTAATCTGGGTTGAACTTAGATTTCTTGGTATCGTCTCCTGGTATTTTAATAGCGGAATAGGTTCCACCAGGGTCTAGGTAGTCTTGCAAAGGCAATTTTATCTCTTCACCTTTTATCAAGGTGGGGTTTATCTCAACAGGGATTTCAGTCCCCTGTTTAGTTTGGCTAGTCTCATTGCTCAATTGAGCTATTGGTTCAGTTTGGACTCCTTCCTCATTAATAAGCTCGGTAAGAGAAGACTTACCTGCTTCCGGCTGGGCGGTGTCGATCGATGTCGGGAGCTCCGTGTCAGTCGATTCTTTGGTCTCCACGTCGCTCGATAATATTGCATCTTCGTCGATCGATGCTCGGCCGAGTTCTATGTTCTCCATTCTTAGTGTCTGCGTAGACAAGGAAAGAAAGAAAACTTAGCAAGTTTTTCGTAACAAGTCTATACTAAATTCTAAATTAAATATAATGGTAATAAGAAAGAGTCCCCGGCAACGGCGTAAATTTGATATCACTCAAATTACCCTAAGGAGTGAATTACTCTCTCAAATAAGAGGTTCTGATGTAGTACTTAGTGATCGAATTCATAAGGACTCTAGGATTACTCAACAGATCTAAGGGATTAGAAATAAAGATAGACTAAGCGGTTTATTTGTTTAAAATTAGTAAATGATGAGGCGAACATGGTAATTGTTCGGCAGTTTAAGTTGAAGTTGTTTTAAGGATGGGAAAGAGTCAATTGATGTGACTTGAAGCACATCATACGATACACCTTTCAAACAATCGATCGACACAACGATGGTCGCGTTGATCGGCGGTTCTTCTAGTAAGCTTTGCAAGCGGGTTTGAAGTTGTTCTCTAACCTTCTAGACCAACTCTTGTTGTTATCTAGTCAGTTAGATCACACTGGCTATTTCAGGGATTGAGGGTAACGGTTGGTTATCTCAATTAATCCTAAGATCTAAAATGAGGGTGATCAATCCTAATTTTAGCACTAAGCTTAACAAGCATGAAAGAACAATCAAAACACCTTTTTAACAGTCTTATTAGCAGCCCATACTTTCAACCTTTATGAGAAACCTAAATCTAACAATTGGGTTTACTTAGACATATTCATGAGAGACAAAGTCATGATGGTTTGAATAAAACTCAAATGAAATAATGAACACAAAAAGTAAAAGTAATAGAAATAAAGGAGTTCAAGATCTTCTCAGTTATGCAGTCTCAGATCTATCTTCAAATCCTAAGTTCTTCTAATGGTAGCCAAAATGCTTCTTCTCCAAACTAGTTTTTTTTGGCCAGTCTGCTCTAATATGATACAAACCCTTGTACATATAGCCTCCCAGGCGGCTGAGGGCTTAGGTTGCAATTAATAAACTTTATGGAAATGAAATCTTCTAATTTCGTGATTAATCCTCGGGTGATCCAACATCGATCGATGACGCTGAACGGTTGTCGATCGATTTTAATTGGCTTCGGTCAATCAATATTGCTCTTCAAGTGTCGATAGATGCTCAACGCGTAAAAGTACTCCAAAGTGTCCCAAAAACATCATTTCCTTCTGTAAGTAACTGAACATGTAATTGCTTTGAAAATACTCTAAAACATGATAAATATATCTTAAAACACTTATATACCATGACTAAAAATGGGTGAAATTCATGGTATATCAGCGTGCTCGGTCGCTACGTGTGCATGCTTGGTCTCCGCGTATTGATCGAGCTTGGCTTGTCCACGGTCCGATTATCATGCTCGAGCTCGTCCATGCCAGTCGGATATGTGTCTGTTGTCTTGGGACAATCTGTATTTGGTTCGACCGAGATTCGAATAAAATTTTACTGCAAGGCTCTTCGTAAAGATTTCTTTACGAAGATTACTTTTCGTAAAAACGTTCATACTGATTTTTACGGACTTTCAGACATTGATTCCGTCGTGGCCGATTTTGACCCCAACAATTCGCAGGGAGCTTGGAACCAATTAGATCTAAATAGTTTATGATTAAGCTAGCTAATAGGTTTAAAGCAGTAAACAAAGCAGTAAACAAGTTGAACAAGATAATTGTTCAGCTTGGCAGAGAGTTGTTTGATGGAAGGATGGTTGCTAGATCTAGGATTTCTATTCAGGAAATCAGGATTATAATCCTACAGATGCCTAACAAGTTTCATGCATGATATTGTAGAGCTCAAAACTTATAAACAAACTATTAGGCTCTTTCTTTCTAGGTTTGTCTGTTGACACGACTTTAGTGTCGATCAATGATTCTAGAGGAATATCAATCGATACAAGTGTCTCACCGTCGATCGATTATTCTATAGGAATATCGATCGATGAGCGTTAGGTCAAGCTTTACGTACTAGTTGAATGTGCTCACTAAGCTCACTAGATCAGCTCTCGCATGTCTCTGGCAAGTCTTAGCTCAATTAAGATGGTTTCAGGATGAGAATGAAGCTCTCGCTTTTATCTATCAATCCTAGGGCAAGTTCTAGGTAGCTAATCTAGAAACATGCATTAATGACAATCCTAAAGATGAATATCACAGCTTAGCAATCCATAGTTGGGGCTAATCCCTCATCCTATATGAACCCTAAACCTAACAGGTGGATCTATTCAGACATGAAGTTTGTCACAGAAATCATAGATGAATAGATATAAAAAGCAATAGATATTAAAACCAAAGACAATGGAGTTCCAGGAGGACTCTGAAGGATTGCCTCCTTTCTCTCTTAACTAATAACAATGAATAATAGAAAGCTTAGCCGTCAACAATGGCTTAGAAAACACATAAATAGGGTTTTAGGTCGTCCAAGGATATTCTGGTAATTTGGAGTAGCTTCTGGGCTTCAGTCGGTCATAAAATATGCTCAGCCCATATTCTTGCATCACTGTCGACCGACACCAATGCTGTTACATCGATCGACAGTCCTTCATCTCCTCGACAGCTTCCTCTCGCGAGGCAGACTGACCACTCTTCAGTAAAATGGGCATAGCTTCTGCTACAGGATGCCGATTGACCTCAAACCGGCGGCATTGGAAAGCTAACTCAATGATATATCTTGTTATAAAATATGGGCTAAATCTAAATTGGGAAGGTCTCCATACATAGCTAGACATCTGACGCTTCTGTGCAGTTCTGCACCTCAAAAGGCTCCAAAATCACCATCTTTCTCCAGAACGTACCTGAACCTAGAAATACTCTAAATAAAATCTATATAGTAGTAAATATATATTAAAACACTTATAGACCATGGCTCAAATTGGGTAAAATCCATGGTCTATCATGGAGATAGTTGCCTCCTCCCCTCATGGTAGTTTTGATATTTCAGCACCTGCAGTAGTCTCTTCGGATACGCCTACACCATTTGTAGAAACATCTTCTCCTCAGCATCCTGCTTTTATTTTTGCAGCATCTCCCACTGTAGTTGCTCCACCAGAGGTACCTAGCCAACCTCCATCTCCTCTCATTGATTTGTCTCTCCATTGCGACGATGTTGTTCCTTTTGAACAAGAACAAGATTTAGCAATCCAAAATCAAGTTCTGCTCCTACAGAATATGCCAATAACACATCAACATATAATGAGGTTGTTACCTCTACCCCTATTTTAACAACCACTGTTGTTGCTTAGAGTAATCATTGCTTTGGTTCTCAAATTGAGAATGGCAATTCAAGCTCTGATAAATCACCAATTGTGGAGGATGCAATGAATGAATTGCTGCCAACCGCTCCAATACATTCAGATATTGCAACCACCGATCTTGCTGCTACCACTAATATTTCCAGTTTCTCAACTCCTATGCGTCTATCTTTAAGTAATACCGTTGATGAGATTGTCTCAAACTACTCATTTGGTGTGCTTCAAAATGAGAATGTGTCTGGTTTTAAGACTTTTGATATGTTAGGTTATGAGAATATGAATGTCCTAATAGCACGAGAGAGGTCTCTTGGGGATAGGCTTTTCAAACCAATCCAAAAGATGCAAGAAATGGAATGGACTCACGTGGGTGGTCGTTGTGGCCGAGGTGGCCGTTCTAGTAGGGGTCATCCCAACTATTGTGCTCAAGTTAGCTAGGGGCTTTTCATTTCACCATCTGCCATCTCCATCCAGATGATCCATTTGTATGATCTATCCAAATGATCCATTCAGATTTTTGGGATTGTTTGTTTTGTCCATCCAAATGGCTCATCTATAAATGAATCATCTAGATAGATCTTATGTTTTTTTTTTCATTTCCATCCAGATGAGTTAGGTAAACAAGTTACTAAAATACATTTGTTTAGATTTAATCATATGTTTGATATTAATTTTAACTATATTATCTTTAAATATTTAGTCTAATATATTTAGTCTAATATATTTACATTAGAATTATTTTAAAATTAGCATTTTGATATTCATAAATTATTTCATATAGTTTTTATTTTATTTTGATTTGTATTAAAAATTACTACAGTAATAAATTATAATAAACAAAAAGACTGATAAACATGTATTTTAAAAAATTTAAAGTTTCAAACTAAAATAGTATTAATAAACTCACTGTAACTTCGGTTTTGGCGGAAAATAGATTTTTTGGTTTTGGAGGAAAAACGGATTTTTTTCGTTTTAGCGAGAAAATACAATTTTCGGTTTTGGCAAGAAAAAAACGATTTTTAGGGTTTGGCGGGAATACTCGATTTTTTTGGTTTTAGCGAGAAAATGAGATTTTTCAGTTTGGTGGGAAAAAACATTTTTGCGGTTTTCGTGGTTGTGGTTTTGGCGGGAAAACGCATTTTTGGGGTTTTGGCGTGAAAACATGTTTTTGGGGTTTAGGCGGAACACCACGTTTTTGCAGTTTTGGCCTGAAAAAACGTTTTTGAGCGTTTAGGCGTGAAAACGTGTTTTTGTGGTTTTGGCGTGAAAGCGCGTTTTTTGGGTTTTGGCGTGAAAACGCGTTTTTGCGGTTTTCGCGGAAAATGCGCCTTGGCGGGAAAACATGTTTTTTGTGGTTTTGGCGAGAAAAACATGTTTTACGATTTGACGGAAAACACTTTTTTGCGGTTTGGACGGGAAAACACGTTTTTGCTATTTTGGTGAAAAGTGTATTCTTGCGATTTTGGCGGAAAATGTGTTTTGTTGTTTTGACGGGAAATTAAGTTTTTGGTTTTAACTGGAAAATGCGTTTTTGTGGTTTTGGCATTTTTTGTGTGTAACAAAATGATAGTATGCTTATGTTTGTAATTTATGAATTATATCAGGGATATAATAGACATTTTACAATTTTGACAAAACCATCTCCATCTAGATGGTTAAATTTGGAATAGAGAGATGATTTTTAAAGCGTATGATAGGATAGAATGAGAATTTATTAAAGCACTTCTGCAGAAGATGGGCTTCCACCAACATTGGATTAAATTAATGATGTAGTGTATATCGTCAGTTCAATATAGGATCCTCCTAAATGGACACCCACGAGGTCTCATTGTGCCACACAGAGGCTTACGACAGGGAGATCCGTTATCGGAGAGAGAAAAACAGTTAACAGGAATTAAGGTAGCCAGAGCATGCCCATCGGTCTCCCATCGGCTTTTTGCTGATGATAGTTTGTTCTTTTGCAAAGCTCAGAGGGAGGAATGTCATACTATTCTCAGGATTTTAAAGGAATACGAGGTGGCTTCTGGTCAACTGAGAAATTTTGAAAAGTCTTCAATTCAATTTGGACATAAGATTGAGGACTCGCTCAGGCAGGAGTTAAGAGATATTTTGGATATACAAAATTTGGGAGGGATGGGATCTTATTTAGGATTACCAGAAAATCTTAGATGTTCTAAGATTCAAGTTTTTAGTTTTGTGCAGGATCTCCTAAATAATAGGGTCAATGGCTGGACTTTTAAATTTTTCACAAAAGGAGGAAAGGAAGTGATCATCAAATCAGTGATTACGGCACTGCCGAACCATACGATGTCTTGTTATTGCTTGCCTAAGGCAACGGCAAAAAAATTGACGAGTGCAGTAGCACAATTTTGGTGGAGTCCTGGGGGCAGTACAAGAGGATTACATTGGAAATCATGGGACAAAGTATGTGTCAGCAAGGAAGATGGGGGACTAGGTTTCAAGGATATAACTGATTTCAATACAGCTATGCTTGGTAAGAAGTTGTGGAGGCTAATAAAAAAGCCAAACACTTTATTTTCTCGAGTTTTCAAGGGTAGGTTTTATAGGAACGCCTCACTCCTGGAACCGATTCGATCATACTCTCCGTCATACGGCTGGAGGAGTATTGTATCCGCTAGATCTCTGGTAAGCAAAGGACTAATCAAAAGGGTGGGAACAGGATCTTCTATATCTGTATGGAACGATACTTGGCTCCCAACTACTCGCCCGAGACCAGCCAATAAAAATCAACACAATTTGTATCCAGACCTTAAAGTGGATTCCCTTATTGATTCCACTTCGCGAAAATGGAATTCGCAGATTATTCGGACTTTGGTAGACCCACAGGATGTGATAATCATAGAGAGCATACCACTGAGCAGAAACCAGATGGTAGATAGGGAAGGATGGCATTTCACAAATAATGGGAAATTTACGGTTAAATCAGGATATTAAGTAGAGAGGATTTACCCGGATAGGGAAAGATCACCAGTATTAATTGAACCTACAGTTGATGTTCTGAAGGCATTTTGTTGGAAACTAAGGTGCCCACCAAAAATAAAACATTTTCTTTAGCAATTGGTTTCAGGGTGTGTCGCAGTTAAGAAGAATTTGCAGGCGCGAGGGATCCAAGGAGATATATGTTGTGCAAGATGTGGAGCGGGTGAAGAGTCGATTAACCATGTGTTTTTTTAGTGTCCTCCAGCAATTCAGGTTTGGATGCTGTCAAAGATACCAACAAATCCAACTATTTTCCCAACAAACTCTATATTTACAAACATGGATCACCTTTTCTGGAGAGTTGCTCCACCGATGGAGGATCATCACTTTGCTTGGATACTTTGGTACATCTCGAAAGGAAGAAATAATAAGGTTTTTAGTAATCTGGATATGGACCCTAGGGACACTCTTAAGTTGGCAGAAACGGAATCCACACTCTGGGCAGAGGCACAGATTTTGAAGGACCATAAGACAGGAACACAGGTTCAGGCATCTCTGCCGTCAATTCCTGGAAGACGGTGTTTTACAGATGGATCATGGAAAGAGGGGGATATGTTCTCTGGTCAGGGTTGGTTCAGTATTTTAGAAGGTTTTGAAGGTCTAATGGGAGTAAGGAATGTAAGGGCTTCTTTAACTCCCTTGCATGAAGAGATGGAGGCGCTACTATGGGCTATGGAATGTATGAGAAATTTACGTCAATTCCAGGTTACGTTTGCAACGGATTGTTCTCAATTGGTGAAGATGGTTTCGGAACCAGAAGAGTGGCCAGCTTTTTCAAGCTATTTGGAAGATATCAAGAGTCTGAAAGAGAGCTTCACACGATCAGAGATTATACATGTACCAAGAACGCAAAATACAAAGGCGGATAACCTAGCACGCAGTGTCAGGAAACAAATGTCTTTCGTCGTCACATGGATCAATATCTCCCGGTGTGGTTTACATAGTCACTATGAGTCTGTAATGATGTCGACAAAAAAAAAGATGATTTTTAAAATTAAACCTAAATTTCCAAAAGTCATCCGGATAATCCATCTGAATGAATTGCACTTTTAGTGCCTTAACGAACAGCACTCTCATCTCCATCCAGAGGGCTCATCCGGATGGAGAAACGAACATGCCCCTAGTTCTATCTAGATCTCATCTCTACTTCTCTTTTGCATCTTTTTCCCTGCTTGAGAGCTCAAATGGCTGCTCCTCTCTTTTGTATTGCTTTCTCGAGCTAAATTGCATTTTAAACCATGAAAATGTAAAAAGATAGCACTTTAAACCTTGATACTCAAAAACTCACACTTCAAACCCTCAAACCAATTATATTAGCATATTAGACCTTTAAACTAACTTACTTCTTTACCAAGTAAAAATGTAAAAGGTATGAGGTGTCAGTTTTTAATTAATAAATAATAAAAATATTTAATATAATGAAAAACAAAATTATTTAAAATCAGAAATAAGTGTAAAAATAAATAAAACTTAAAAAAATTTAAAAAATTTAAAATAAAAATAAATGAATAAAATTTTAAATTTATAAATTATTTTAAAGTAAAATTAAATGAATAAAAAATCTTAATTTATTAATAAAATTTGATAAAATTAATATTCTAAAAATTTTAAATAAATTTAAAAACTCAGAAATTTATAAACTAAAATATAATTATAAATTCAAAATAAATCAAAATAAATAATAATCCCTAAAGTTAACATATGCAACTAAAATTTTCGAAATATTTTTTATATGCAATGAATTTCCAATATATTAATAGTAACTATTTTTGAAATATAACCCTTGATTTTGATGGATTTTGACATATCATCCTTCAAAATCATCACTATCAAAGATGATACATCAGAAATTGTTGGGGTCAAAATCGGTCACGACGGAATCAATGTCTGAAAGTCCGTAAAAATCGGCATGAACGTTTTTACGAAAAGTAATCTTCATAAAGAAATCTTTACGAAGAGCTTTGCGGTAAAATTTTGTACAAATCTCAATCGAACCACTAAATACCGATTGTCCGAAGGCAACGTACACGTATCTAAACCAGCCACGAACAAGCTCGAGTATGGCGATCGGACCATGGACAAGCCAAGCAAGATCGCTACGCAGCGACCAAGCATGCACACTGCTCGGTCGCTACGTAGCGACCGAGCTCGAGCCATGCCTGGTCGCTATGTAGCAACCGAGCACGCGTACTGCTTGGTTGCTATCTCCCATAGACCGTAGCAAACCCATTTCATGTTTCTTGTCATTTGAAGTCATCAATCGAACTTTACGATATAAACCGCAGAAAGTTCGTTTTTATCGAAAGAAGCCGTAATAAACGTTTCAAGTCAAAAGACAGCCCAAAGAGACCTAAGACGTGACTCGAAGCCCACTTACGATTTCTTAACCAAAAGCCCGTAAACCGTAGGACGGTTTATACGACATGCACGTTTCGATAGTTACGAAGCGATCGAGCTTTCCCGAAACGTCGATACGACACGAATCCATGCAATCTCGTCTACTCTTTAATGCTATCTCCCAAAGACCGTAGCAAACCCATTTCATGTTTCTTGTCATTTGAAGTCATCAATCGAACTTTACGATATAAACCGCAGAAAGTTCGTTTTTATCGAAAGAAGCCGTAATAAACGTTTCAAGTCAAAAGACAGCCCAAAGAGACCTAAGACGTGACTCGAAGCCTACTCACGATTTCTTAACCAAAAGCCCATAAACCGTAGGATGGTTTATGCTTGGTTCACAAGGAAAGATAAATGTCAAGTTTCCGCGGATAAATACGAAGTTTTGGAAGATAATTTCGAAGATCGGAAAAAATGGAATATCTCCATTTTTAAGCTATGACGGCTTAAGGGCAGAAGGAGAAAAGCGCAAACAGACCTCGGAGCGAGTATATAAGGAGTCCTAGGCGAGAGGCACCACCAGAGGACTTTCACACAGCAAACTTAGCACTTAGAGCTATTTTAGGCAATCATCCGTTTTTGTTATTCGAGCTGCGGATCAATTAGGTTTTTTCCGTCTTAGGGTTTTTAGAACTAGGAATCCCGCCGACATCTCTCGTAGCCAGGCACTTACCTTGTTGTAAACGCTCAAACGCAGATTCGGAATAAGAACTATCTTGCTCTCTTTTTCGATTTCTTATTTTTCTACTGTTCTCGTTTCGTGTTATGATTGCTTGGCGTGTGGTATTAGCAGATATCCGGGACTTCTGGGAAACTAGGGTTCTCCTACTATCCTAATTTAAACGGAAATCGACAGTGCGAATTTCGGTTCCCACATAAATCACCACCAAAGAACCAACAATATGTTGAGAAACTATATATATATCGGGAAACTGTCACATATGAAATCACCACCATAGTGCTACCATCTTACATTTTCATGGTTTCCACTGACATTTGTTGAACTTATTTACTTATTTTGATTTTTTCAAATTTTAAATTTTAAATTATTTTGAATTTATTATTAATTTTTTTATTTTTTTTGTTAATTTACTATAGAATTTATTTTATTTTATTTTTATTATTTTTAATATATTTTTGATTTTTAAATTTAATTTTAATTTATAAATAGATTTTAAATTTTTATCATTTATTTTTGAAGTTTGATTTTTTGAGTTTTCTTTCTTGAGTTTGTTTTTGCATTTATTTCTGATTTTTCAATTAATTTAATTTTTTATTATTTATATGTTTTTTTATTAATTAAGAAAACAACCGACATGTCATAACTTTTTACACACGGGTGAACAGTACCGGTCACATTTTTGCTTGGTAAAGAAGTAAGTTAGTTTCAAGGTTTAGTGTGCAAATATAATTGGTTCGAAGGTTTCAAGTGTGACTTTTTAAATACCAAGTTTTAAAGTGTTATTTTTTTACACTCTCATGGTTTAAAATGAGATTTTTCCATTTTTTATCTGCACTTTAATTGAAATCCTTTTTTTCAACAAAAAAAAAAATCTTAATTTTACTAGTGCACGTACAGACTACATATATTCTTAGAGGAGACATCTTGATTAGTTTTAGTTATGTTACCAAACTTATGGTTCGCTCTCTATCTACACAAACATTGATCTTTCATAGTTTCATTCCAAGGTAAATTCAATAATAAAGTATTGTACTTCGACTTGATAAACCATGGAGACTATATTATTAATATTATTACGGTTTGGACATAGCACTCTTTGCACTCTCAGCCCCAAGACTATCAAAACCGAAGTTTTTGGTTAGTTAGCATGAGCATGTTTTTGGTACTTTTTTGAGTAAATTTTTGCATTAAAATAAAAGAACATCATACAACTTGGACCAAAACAGAGAACAACAATACACCTAAGCTATATCACAGGCTGCAACAACAACGTGAAAAGATAAAAGGATATGAATGCCAAGACTTTAGCAGGAAACAAAAGCACATCCCCAAGAAGATTGTTAGGACTTCAAGAACTCATCCATGAGCAGCAGCATTGGGTCAGCCTCCACAAGACGAGCAAGAGCAGTTACGCCACCGGACAACACCGGACAACGCCGAACCCAGAAACAAAAACTGAAGCAGCGCCCCAAGAAGACCAAGCCCCTGCTCACAGACAAGGAATGAAGCCCGAGACGCAAAACCAGGGACAGCCTTTGCGTCAAACCGCCCAAGTCATAACATAAACCAATCCTCAATCCACATACGAAAAGAGAGCAATCCAAGGCTTGCTACAGATGCCACTATGGGTCGACAGAAACCGTAGACACCCAGAAACAGAGAGAGCAGAGGAGAGAGTGACCTTACATTGAAGAGGAAATAGCACGGTTTCAATGCGCAAGAAGGTGGGTATAAATCGGAGGAGAAGACTCACCACCGCTAGACACAACCTGCTACTACTGCCTGAAGAACAAAAAGCGGACCTGTCGACAAGAGCACAACCGGAACAGAAAACTGAGGGGTGTGGAACCCGACCACCGGGAGAAACCCATAGCTTCCGCCGGAGCTGGGAAGAAGGATCCCACCGTGCCCATACTGCAAAGCTTTGACCATCAGGAGGCAACACCGACGGGAAAACCTTGCAGACACGTCGCCAAACCATCGCAAGTCAACCACCTCTCTGTTCGCTACACCGCTTCGCAGAGATGTAGATAGAAGATGGAAAAGGACCCCCACTGAGCCACGCGCCGCCGACAACAAAGACACGCCGGAGATCTAAGAAAAGGAAAAACTAGATCCGACAGAACCTTTGATCCAAAAAGCTGGCCTCCCTCCACACCAGCCACTTCTCAACCTCGCCGCTTTTCCAGACCACCGAACCCCTCCTTTGAACCGCGAAGATCTCAGGTGAAGCTCAGACGAATCCAGAAGCACAAGCATATTGACAGGAAGGAGCAGATGTGAGGAGAGGTAAAAGGAAAAAAGGGAGGGAGGAGAAGAAGACCTCCGGAACCGGCAGACGCCGGACCGGAATAAGCTAAATCGTCGGTGGAAAACGAGAGGTTTTTAGAGAGAGAATGTCATAGAGAGGTTTTTTTATATGATAAAGCTGTCATCAACACTATCATCTTATGTAAAAATAGAATCTTTTTTGTTTGATAATGTTTTACCTGTTGATACGATTCACTGATAACATTTTGTGTTTAGAAAATATATTTAGAAAAGAATGTCTACATGAAAAAAGTCGAAAAAAATGCGTCAAATAAATTAGTACAAATTTCCAACCATAGATTATAGTCTGAATGAGGAAATAAAAGAACGGCATAATTTTGCTAATTGGGTATCACAGAATTTTATGTAAGACTGCAACACAAACAAACACTATTTTATCATATCATAAATTAATATTAATATTTTCTACAAAATTGAAATCTTATCTATTGGAATATATTAAGGACAATTCTCTCAAATAAACATTTTTAAGTTTTTGTCACAAAATTAGATCCCAAAAATTAAAATGACCAAAATAGCATTTTTATTTTGAAAATTTTAATTTTTTTTATTTTTAAAAATTTGAAATCCTATCCCCAAAACCCCACTCCTCAGCTCTAAACCCTAAACCCTAAACTCTAAACTCTAAACCCTAAACCCTTAACCGCACCCCTTAACTTTAAACTCCAATGTCCAGATTAATTAACCCTATACTTATAAGTATATATTTACTTCTTTTGATAAAAAATTTAAGTCTATTTTGGTCTTTTTTATTTTTAAGGTATATATTTGTAACAAAAACTTTTTTAGGTCTATCTTTGGAAATTTCTCATATATTAAATAGTCATAATTCAAGTTTCAGTATTTCGTGCTATAATACATAATTTATTAGATCAAGTAAATGATAAATTTAATCTTCTATATTTTTATATTATTATCTCAGTAAATAAAAGATTATTTAATATTAGTTAAAATTCATTATATTTATTTTTATTTTTATTATCTAACATAATACTATTAGTTAAAGTTCATTAAATATTTATTCTGATTATTTTTTAAATCTAAACTTGTATTATCACCCGTGCTATGCACGGATATTATTTTTATGCAAATATTTATTTTTAAAAAATATAATGTATTTATAGAAATTATAATGAAAAAGGTAAATATATTTTCTTTCTTTGAATTATCACCACACAAATAATAAACACCTTCGAGCAAATAGAGATTTGATTTAGTCCATTGTGAGTACGTTATTGACATATTACCTTTTTCTTTTTTTTGACCATATGAGTTTTTCAATATCTAAATAAAAAAAATTAAGTAGGTTAGGAGAGAATATTTTCATTAAAAAGAAATTTAACATAATGCAATTTTAATTTGAGCATTGAAGAGTTTGACTCTTTTTAGTTTCACTAACCCTTTAAAAAAGTTCTAATTTTACTAACCTGGATTTTTAAGCTTCATTTGCCGAATAAGTTCCACCCAATCGTAAATTTGTTTCTTTCTTTTCTCAATACACTAAAGGAATTAAATAAATCTAGCTTAAATATATTTTCTTATCTCCACTTTTGTTTTAATTTTTTTTTTATCTTCGTTAATGACAAAGCTTTGATTTGCTATTTTTTTATTGAAGTTATAAGTTCTGAAAATACTCAAGGGCTATTTCTAATCTAAAATATGCAAAAAAAAGAAAAGAGATTATTGATTGAGAATAGAAAGAAACTGAACTAAATTAAGAGTAATCATAAACATTTTTATTTTGCATCAGTCAAAAATCTCAATCCAAAAAACGAAGAATATGAAGTGATGAATATAAAACTATTTTGTTACTTTCTCTTTTACCTTGGCTGGCTTTCCATTTCATGCGTCCCTCTTTCTGTGTGTATATGTTTTCTTCTTCTTTTTTAATCTGTAAATTTTTCTTTTATCTTTTTAATATGAATTCCTTTAAAAAAAATGAATCTATGGAGAAGAAGAATGAGATAACGTAGGACGGTAGGAGAGAAGGAGATCAAACAAAGAGTAAAATTAATAGATGGAAGGTTATATGGAAGATACAACAGTTTTGAATCATGATCAATACTTTTGAACGTGGCGTTTATGGTTTTTCTGAACGTGGTATTGATAATCCGATTTTTTTTAGGGATTTAGTTATTGGATGTTAAGAAAAATTGGAATCGAATTTTTTATTTTTGTATTGACATATTAATTTTTTCATACATATTCCACATGTCACTTTTTGATTCGCCAAGCGACTTGCGATTTAGTATATAAAGGATATCATACTATCACTTATAATTTAAAAATAATTTCAAATAAATTTATGGACACAATAAATATAAAAAATTATAAATTTACTTAAAGATTTTGTTAAAAAAATACGGTTATGACTACAGTTTATAAATTTATAATTACAGACAAATATAAAATTAAGAAGTAATTATTTTAAATAATATAGTTTTATAAAAGAATGCAAGTAGTAAAAAAATTATTTGAATGTTTTTTTAAGAAAGATAAATTTATAAAAATAAATTATATTTCTTATTTAAAGATTAATTATCAAAATAAAATAAAATTATTAATAAAAACTATTGATGATTGATGATAGAATTTAGTACTCCCTCTGTTTTTTATTGTAAATAGTTTAAGTAAAATTTGTTTGTTTCAAAATATAAGTAGTTTTCATAATTTTAAGTAACTTTTACTTTTATTGAGTATAGTGTGATCAATCAAATAATATGTATGATTGGTTTAACTACACCTAATATATATATCAAATGCCACTTTTGAAAAAATTAATAACTTTGTTAATATTTATGCATTCACCTAAAACTACCTACATGAAAAAACAGAGGGAGTAATATTGATGATGAATGCACAGATCGGACAGTTGAGAATAGGCCAACACGCTTATGTGAGATCCAGGGGTTAAAAAACATTCGAGGCGCACAGCTAGATAGATCTCGGCAGCGACTAGCGCAGTCATAAAAAAAAAAAAGGAAAACAAACGCTCTCGAGAAAGTTCTTCGATCCTCTCATCGTGGGAACCATGGGCGAAGAAGGCGAGATCAACGAGTTTTTTTCCGGTAAGATCATCTCTCTCCATCTCTTTAACCGAAATTGTTTGTTAGATTTCTATCCGTCATACTTATGCCTTGTTTTTTTTTTTTTTTTTTTTTTTGTCAAAGAGAATACGGCAATGGTGTTCTGGAACATGGATGACTACCCAATACCTGCTGCTGGTATCGATGATCTTGGTTTTATTCGTACTAATATCGAAGAAGTTCTTCATCGAATGGGCTTTCATGGATATAAGGAAATCGATGTGTATTGTAAGCGAATCCAGAGCGACGTACAACAAGAGTTGAGCGAGGCCAGAATCTTTTACTTACCCTCAAGTAAAATAATTTCACAACTCTCTCTCTCTCTCTCTCTCTCTGTCATCGTTTCTACTTAATAATATATGTCTCTCTTTCTTTCTTTGATAGGTACAAGAATTTACATAACTACTGGTGGTAACAAAGCGGCTCCTGTGGATATGACTTCCTTTTTGGTTCATTCCGCACTAACTATTTCTGGACCAAATGGTCCACTCGATTTAGTGGTGATCGCAAAGGCAACTCCGAAAGGGTAGTTAGATAGGGTTATCAAGTGTTTGGAATCGAGGGGTCACACTATTCTCTTAATTGATACGACTGCTATCAGAGGATCTTTCTTTAATGTAGAATCTCTACTTGGTTGTGCACGTATGTTACGTCCTCGTCCTCCTACTCGTAGCGATCTCTCTGAGGGCGAAGAAGAGATTGAAGAAGATTCTTCCGAGGGTGAAGAAGAGTTTGAAGAAGATCCCTCCTATGTTCGCTACTCCTCCAAGAATGTAGATTTCCGCGGTAAGACCATCCCAACCAACTTGTTCTGTTTGTTTATGATTTTTTTATCTGTGATATTAAAATAGTAATTAACTATTTTGCATTGCTCAGAGCCTATAAGACCCGTCAAAGAGAATAGGACAGGCGTCTTCTGGGAGGCTGAAGATTTCCCATTCCCTCCTTTTTCCTCTCCTGATGAGATCTATGGCAAAATCAAATCAGCTCTTTGGGAAAGAGGTTTTACCAATAAGCTTTCAATCTGGGTCTATCTTGATGATAACAAGAAGGGGACTTGGAGGGATGTCCTTCTGGGTGACAAGGTGTGGGCTTCCAGAATCTACTTTCTCCCCGGAGGTAAAATTCCACTCTTTTCTTTCTTTATATCTAAACCTATATCTCACTTCTGTATGTATATTTTTTTTTCCAGGGGATAAAGCCTCGAGACGTATTAGAATGGCAAATGACATTTTTTTTTGGGCAAGGGACTTTCCTTATAAAAGATCTAAAGGAATTGTGTTCCTCTTCTCAGATCAATTCAAAGATGATGCCGAGTACACCGAAATGCTTCAAAATCTCGTGAGCGTAAGTTGCTATGTTCGCTCAATAATTCCCACTCAGGACAGCAACAAACCAGAAAGTCCTAATTGGCCAGGATTGCTAATAGATGGAGGAGGAGGATACTGGGTTGATTACTAGTTGGCTTGGGTCTTGCAGCTCCGTTTGGTTTCTAATTTACTTTGGTACTAGTCTTTCATCATTTCATCAAGTGTCCCTCCATAAACATTATATGTGGTACCTATTTGATATTTCTTTGTATGTGTTTTTTTAATAAGATATTATGTGTTCCCAGTTCCCATTGGTGTGGTCGATGTTCTTGTGGAAAAAGTTTTCTATCCTCTTGTTTTTTGCATTAACTAAAAACTCTCTTCTTCAAAATATCATCGACCTTTACACAGATCAATTGTAGTCTACATTCGTGAATATGTTATTAGTTTTTTTTTAACCAATCAAACAGATTTTGGGAATTCGTAGCCTTACTCGACGAGCACCCATAAGAGACGAGAAAGTCATATTAGCTTCTGCTATGCCATCGATAACTAGTTGCTTGAGAATCCTTGTTTCTGGATTCAGAGAGGCATCATCTGTCTTCCAAAACCTGCAACAAAGACTGACTCGGCCTACCTTCCCAGCGAGTTCCAACGAGACTGACTGAATTCAAACGAGTTCTACAAGTTCCTTGTGCATACTCATGTTATGTGAAAACCAAACGATGTATATTGTTATACCTTTGAAAGCTGCAGAGCGTAGGGAAGTTAGCGGTAATGTTTTTGAGATCTGCATCATCATAGCAATATTATGCTTGGTTTCCCGCCTTTCGTTTTCAACATTTTCTTTTCTTTGGTTACAAGTTCCTAAATCTAAACACAAAAAGTATTGACAATCAAAGAATATATTATCTTGAAAAGAGGTGGAACTCCAGCGTAGATGCAACCCGCGTCAAACAAGCCTCTCTGTTCAGTTGAGTAGATTTACCTCCGCCAACTGTCTAAGGGACTTTTTAAGAATATATTACTCGAATAATTAGTTAATGGTTAACGCCTAATTCCCCGAATAATAATTCGCTAATCCACCTAAGTACGGTCTAGCATTTCTTGAACATTACAAAAACATAACTCTCATTTTTGTAATGGAATATCCTACTTGCAAACAAATCCAGAGAGGATTCCGACCAAAGTCATAGCTTTCCTCCATCGCTTTACCTTCTCCTCGCTAAACCTTTTAGCATGTACTTCAAATTCCTTAGCGGAATGATCGTTCTGTTTACGAGGGATCAACCTCGTAGAAGATTGGCATCATCTTCACCGCGTTTCAGAGATGCTCTCAGATCACAGAGGGTAGCTAGTTGGTTAAGGCACCAGTGAGAGTCAGCGGAGCGAGGGGATAAAATGACGACGGGGTGTTGGTCCCAGTCAAAGCATAAAGATAGAAAATAAGAACACAAGATTTGTTTGGTAGTTTTGATTACCTATTTTGGTTTTCATTATTTGCTTAAATAGAAAAGAAGAACAACATGCTCAGAGTCTCAACTCCTACTAACAAGTGAAATGGGATAGTGGAAGGTTAGTTTCCTCAACACAAAGAAGACTAGGTACTTTTTATTGTGCATGTACGAAATAACAAAACACAACTGAAATTAATTAAAATACTTTGGGTTTGGTTTTCTTCTTCGGTTTGACATCCTCTGGTTTGGTTCATGTGCTTCTGGTTCTTCTACTTCAGTGTCTTTGTCAGCTGTAACTCCATCATTACACCCGCTCTCGAAAATAATCTTGTCCTCAAGATTCAGTGTTGGGAAACTCTTGCGAAGTTGTCCAATACATTCCCACTTAGCCTCTTCAATTGGCAAATCTTGCCACTTCACCAAAGCTTCACATACCTTGTTGCCTACGTTATCCAACGTATGATACTCTATAATGACCTTAGGATTAAGCTTGAGCTGGCCGTTTGTGCGGAGAGGAGGTAATGTACCTGCTGCAGGTGTATCACTGCCCAAGCGCTTCTTCAATAGGGACACATGGAAGACAGGATGAACTCTTGTTCCGTCAGGGAGTTTCAGGCGATAGGCGACTGTGCCAATACGGGCGAGAACCTGAAAAGGACCAAAGTAGCGAGTAGATAGCTTCTGTGAGGACCGCCGGAAGATGGTGTGTTGTCGGTATGGCTGCAAGCGTAAGAAGACTCAATCACCGACATCAAAAGAAACATCACGTCGTTTGCGGTCGGCAGTTTGTTTCATGCGATTGATAGTAGCTTGAAGGTTGTGTTTCAGCTCCTGTAGTACTTTGTCTCGCTCCAGCAATTGTTCATCAAGCTCTTGGATCTGTGTTGAACCTCGTTCATAACCCACAAGTGAAGGAGGATCCTGTCCATAGATCGCCTTATACGGAGATATTCTGGTTGACGCATGGTATGTGGTGTTGTACCAATATTCTGCCCAAGGAATCAAATAGCTCCACTGTTTAGGTCGTTCATGAACAAAGCACCGAAGATACTGCTCAATGCACCGGTTCACGACCTCAGTCTGACCGGTGGTTTGGGGATGGTAGGATGAAGACATGCACAGCTTAGTCTGAGACAAACGCCATAGTTCCTGCCAAAACGCACTGACAAACACTGGATCTCGATCACTGACTATAGATTTAGGCATACCGTGGTGTTCGACAACCGCATCAATGAACTTCGAAGCCACAGACATTGCAGTGTAAGGATGAGAGATAGGAACCAAATGAGCCGCTTTCGATAGTCTGTCGACGATGACCAGTATGGAGGTATGATTATCAGAATGTGGCAGTCCGTCGACGAAATCCATGGAGAGATCTTCCCAAAGCCTATCTGGAATCAGGAGAGGTTGGAGTAAGCCCTTACATAAAAGGCTCTCGGACTTTGCACGTTGACAAACATCACATTCAGTCACGTAGTTGTGGACGGTTTTGTTCATGGATGGCCAATAGAACTGCTGAGAAAGTCGTTTCAGTGTTCGCAGCACTCTAGAGTGTCCTCCTAATGGTGTATCGTGAAACTCTCTGAGCAATGAGGCAATAAAGGAGGAGTTCGGGGGAATTACCAAACGCTTGTTGAAGTATATGAGTCCATTCCGCTTGGCATAAGGCTGGCCAGGACGCTCCTCAGCAAGTTTCCCAATGCGCATCAAATATGGATCAGAGAGACTGATGTGCCGCAACTCATCCCAAAAGTCAGCGTGAAGGCATGGACTGTCTGCACGGCGAGAAAGTGCATCTGCTGCTGCGTTAGCAGAACCTGGTTTGTACATGATTTCGTAGTCGTAGCCGACGAGCTTACCCATCCATTTTCGCTGTTCTGGAGTCAGAATCCTCTATTCAAGAAGGAAACGGAGACTGCATTGATCTGTTTGGATGGTGAATCGACGACCAAGGAGGTAAGGTCTCCATGTGCGTATCGCAATGACAATGGCTAGCATCTCACGCGCATAGGTTGACCAATTTTGCTTTGCTATCCCCAATGATCGACTCATGTAGGCGATCGGTCTGCCTTCTTGTGTGAGAATTTCCCCAATACCATCTCCTGACGCGTCCGTTTGTATAATTAAAGGTTTCGTGAAGTCTGGTAGGGCCAGCGTTGGTGTTGTAGTCATGGCTGTCTTGAGTTTGTCGACAGCGTCATCTGCCAAAGGACTCCATTCAAACTTACCCTTTTTAAGTAAGTTCGTCAGCGGCCGAGCAATGAGTCCATAGTTTTGGATAAACTTTCGATAGTAGCCCGTAACACCAAGAAACCCACGCAACTCAGTGATGGTGGTTGGTTTCGGCCAGTCTATCATGGCTTGGACTTTGGTCTGATCAACCTTGACACCAGCACCAGATATAATGTGCCCCAGATATTCTAGCTCATCTTTTCCGAATTCGCACTTCTTATGCTTCACGAAGAGCTGTTGTTGTTGGAGGATATCGAAGACCAGCTTGACATGTTCGGTGTGTTCAGACCAGGAACGACTGTAGACCAAGATATCATTAAAAAAAAACAAGCACGAATTTACGGAGGTAGTCACAAAATACCGAGTTCATGAGAGACTGGAACGTGGACGGAGCGTTACACAAACCAAAAGGCATCACCAAATATCCGTAGTGTCCGTTGTGTGTGCGGAAGGCTGTTTTGTGAATGTCGCCGGAATGCATACGCACCTGGTGATATCCTGCTGTTAAGTATAGTTTGGTGAAGATAATCGCACCATGTAGCTCGTCTAACATGTCGTCCACAGTTGGTATTGGAAAGCGATCCTTAATGGTAACCGTATTTAGGGCCCGGTAGTCAGTACAGAATCTCCACGATCCGTCCTTCTTTTTGACAAGTAACACCGGTGATGAGAATGGACTGGAACTGGGTCATACAAACCCGGACTCGAGCATTCCGCGCACCTGCTTCTCGATCTCCTCCTTCTGAAAGTGAGCATAGCGATATGGTCTCACGTTGACCGGATCGCTCCCTTCCTTAAGCACAATTCGATGCTCTGTATCTCGTGGTGGTGGCAGATTCGCCGGAACCCAAAATATGTAGTCGTACTGGCGTAGCAATTGCTGCATCGCAACAAGAACAGAGCCACCGTCATCATTACTCTCCGTTTCGAAACAGACAGCGAAGCAAGTGTGGCCCATCTTTGTTTCCTTCTCAATCTCCTCAGGTTGGGCCTGTTCAATGTTGATTGGATGAAGCCCACGAATCGTTTTGGTTTCTCCAGCCTGGGTAAATTGGAGAGTTTGGGCCTCCCAATCACACAATGTCGGCCCAAGTTGTATGAGCCATTGGATCCCTATCACCATGTCGAGTCCTTTGAGCGGTATCGGAAATAAATCGATCGGAAAGTTTACACCGTCGACCCTCGTCTGTACCTTTCGATAAACTCCGTCACACTGCAATGGAAATCCGTCAGCCACCCTTACGTGAAACGGCTTCGTCGGGGTCAGTTGAAGGTTGAGAAGAGCCGCAGTCTCGTCATTGATGAAATTGTGGCTCGCGCCGCTATCAATCAAGGCGATCAACGTCCGCCGCTGTGTCTCTGTGTAAGTGTGGATGGTCTTAGGTGATCCCCATCCTGTAAGTGACTGTAGGGTGATCTCTGCTTCCTCCGTATCAGGTGGGATCTCAATCTCATCATCTTCCTTTTCAATCCCTTCAATGAGTAGGAGCTGCTATTTTCGGCAACGAATATCTGGAGTGTACTTCTCATCGCAGCTGAAACAGAGACCGAGACTCCTTTTGCGTTTCATCTCATCCCAGCTCAGTCGCTTTGGTGTCGCTGACCCTGGTTCTGGCGGTGTTGGGTTAGCATTGTTGGTACGAACGTTCCGTTGAGGAGTGTTAGTGTACCTCCTGGCCCTCTGCAACTGATCATCCCTCATTCTAGCTAACTCAATCTTGGCTTTGAGAGTTCGTGGTTGGAACATGCGAATACTGTCGGATATGGAGTCCTTCACACCACCAATGTAGGGACCAATGAGCGCTTTTTGAGTCCACCCAGTTACCTTGTTTTGTAGTTTTTCGAACTCTCGTTGATAATCACGCAAGCTTCCATTCTGTCTGATTTTTGACAGAGCTTCATCAAAGTCCTCCGCAGCTGATGGTCTGAATCGTGCCCACAATTCCTCCTCCTCGAGAGTTTTGGAAGTGGCCTGCCACCACTCGTTAGCCTCCTCTTCCAAATGATAGGATGCAAACCTTACTCTCCGCTCCATTGGTATTTCCTGGTAGGCAAAGTATTGTTTGGCCTTGCTGATCCATGACGTTGGATCGCCCTGCTGAAACTTGGGAAAGAGCAGCTTGATCCCACGATGTAGAGCCGGCGGAGCCAAGGGATTAGGACCTTCAACTCTCTCTCGGTGCACCAACATTGACGGTTGGGGTGTATCTTCTGGCTTGTCGCCTCTCGGCGCACTGGACCCGCCTTCTCGCATACTTGACACCGCTTCCGACAACATCTGTCTGAAGGATTCCTCCATGCCTCGAAATTTTGCAGTGAAGTTGTCGTTCATCCTGGCGACCTCGTCTTGCACCATGCCCAGACCTGTTTCCAAGTCTGACAACCTCTCCTTGTTGCTTGCCATGACCTTAATGTATGGCTTCAGGTCACGACAACAGAAAAGAAAAAAGAACAAATGCTCTGATACCAAATGTTGGCCCCAGTCAAAGCATAAAGATAGAAAATAAGACACAAGATTTGTTTGGTAGTTTTGACTACCTATTTTGGTTTTCATTATTTGCTTAAATAGAAAAGAAGAACAACATGCTCGGAGTCTCAACTCCTACTAACAAGGGAAATGGGAAAGTGTAAGGTTAGTTTCCTCAACACAAGGAAGACTAGGTCCTTCTTATTGTGCACGTACGAAATAACAAAACACAACTGGAATTAATTAAAATACTTTGGGTTTGGTTTTCTTCTTCGGTTTGACATTGTGCACGTACGAAATAACAAAACACAACTGGAATTAATTAAAATACTTTGGGTTTGGTTTTCTTCTTCGGTTTGACATCCTCGGGTTCGGTCATGTGCTTCTGGTTCTTCTACTTCAGTGTCTTTGTCAGCTGTAACTCCATCAATGGGCTGCAGAGTCTTCCATGGCGGGGAACGGGTCTGATTGATCTCATCACCTCGTTGCATACCTTCGTCGTCGTGAAAGACCAGACTTTGTCTTTTTTTTTGTGGAGAGCGTCGTAGACACGCTCTGTGAAGTTGTGGCGCGTGTCTTCGCCTCGGAAGCTGCGGAAGACGTCGAACTTGAGCTTGTGCGGCTTGGAGATAACTTCTGTCTCCATCTCCGATCTCCAATCTTTCTTGATTAAGAATCAATTCTCCCAGAAAGGTTTTCGTGAAGTCAGAGAGAAAACTGTCGATGGAGATATTTTTTTCTTATAGTAAGACAAAAGCTTTAACGTTGACTGTGTTTGTGGAAGATTTATCTGATTGGAATGCATATCCTGAAGATATTGCTTTCTGGGAAAGAAATGTGAAATATGTGTGGTTGTATTCTTTTCTCTCATCATGGTTTTTATCCCGCTGGATTTTTCCAAGACAAGGTTTTAACGAGGTAACAAATAGCACACCTATGACAGACACCCAAGGGAAATATTAGAATTCCAATGATAAAAATCTATCAACGTTATAAAGTTTTTGAGATCAAGAGAATCGATGAAAATTGTCAAAATCATAGCAAGACTCATGTACTACAGAAGAATGGTGATATCGTTTCCTACATGTTCGGTCAAGTGACAACTTAGCTGATTTATTCAAGAAGATGTTACACCCTGCTACTTCCAAGAAGTCATTTTTATCGGATTATGTCACTTCGAAGATCTCGTACATCTTATCAGACTATGTTGTCTCAAGGATCTCGACGTATGTACACATGAGGGGAAGTCATTACGCGTTGCACTCTTTTTCCCTTAACCATAGTTTTTCCCATTGCCTTTTTCTGGTGAGGTTTTTAACAAGGCATCATCTATGGCGTTTTGAAAGTACTTTGGTATAATGGACATCAAGGGGAAGTGTTATGAATATTGTGATGTCGATTATAGAAAGTCTTGTTCACCAAGATTTACTTTACTTAGTCTCCAAGCTAAATCCTTATATTGTATCCCTATATAAGTAGTTCATTATTCATGGAATAAGAGACACCAATTTCTCTCTTCTCTTCTTTACTTATAACAAGGGACATCTAGAATGAGGGCATATTTTGAGAGATATTTGATGCTATACAATACTTCTCGCAGGGAAATAGCTCGTCTTTCAAAGACTCTAAAATAATCAGAGGGTTGGGACGGGAAAGAAATGATCTACTATGTTGAAATCAATCAATCTAGCAAAGTGAAGCAGAGCATCTTTCTCTTCCATGTGAGAATTGAGAAACAGGAGAGAGACAAGAAGCTAAGTGAGTTATTATTTGTTCTTCAGTACTGAGGTTGTTGTTCTGAGTTCATAAGACTCACCGGTCTCATAATTACATTTTTAATCTCATATTCATGTGTGTGTCATTTGTGGAGAGGATGTTACATGTAAGTACTCTTACATGAAACTCTAGGTTAAAATTCTCAATACTAACCTCTTCTTCTCTACTGTTATACATTAGTAGGTGAAAAGAAATTCGATAGCAGAGACTGACCATACACTATTTCTTAGAAGTAGTGAAGGGTGATAAGAGTCATAGAAAATGAAATGATGAGACTGATTCTCAAGAAACTTACTAAAAACAGAATGACCTAAGCTTCAAAGAAAAAAAATGAAGGGAACAGCTAGATCAACAATCAGTTTTGATGTTGGAGAGTTGTGCCTTGTGGCCATGTCTTAGAGGAGATGTATGTCGAAGTCTTTACCAGTCATATTGTCTAGTATTATAAATGCATAGGAATAAGATTAGTGATGAAGAATGAAGACAATGGAGTCCTTGTTCATATACCTGTAAAAAAATCCGCAGATATGTTCGACTACATTCATAGCTCCCCTCCATCTTTGTTTATCCTACTCGCCAAATCTTTTCGCATGCTCTTCAATATATTTTTCGAAAGGACTCTTTTTCCGAAAATGCCATGGATCAACCTTATAGAAGATCTGTAATATAGGACGACCTAGGGATGATCTCAGATCGCAGAACTTGGCTAATTCTTCAAGGCACCAGTGAGACCTGGCATACTCAGGGGATAAGACTACAACAAACGCCACCAAATCCTCCATAGCCTCCACGGGTTCCTTGCGTTCAACGTCACCGACCCATACCCGGATATGTATCTTGATGAGCGCTTCATAGGGACGATCCGTGAAACTGTGGCTTCTGTCTCTTGGGAACTGAGGAATATGTCCCACTTGAGCCTCGAACGAGGATCAGAAACAGCGCCGGTCTTCATCATCTCTAATCTTTTCTTCTTCGAAATCGAGTTTGTAAGATATAAAGTTTGCATAAATCCTTAACGTTGAGTTCTACGAAAGAGATAATAGTTTTAGTGCTTCAGCACACGTAACCGCTTTTATTTATTTCTCAAAAGGTGGAAGCTGTCATATCTAAAACAACGGACATGGCTCTTCTCCAAACTGGCAATGTCAACGTAGGCCAACTACATATGTAAAGTAAATCAATACAGCATCTATTGTTATTTTTCATGAAAATCTTACAATACTAAAAGTTGATAATACTCATCAGTTAAGGTGTCCACGTCAGCGAATTAAATAAACCAATGAGAGAGTTAAAAAAACTGACATGTCATTTAAGCTTCTGTCGACAAGTTCTTAAACGGACCATTCTTGTGGGCTCATTATTTTCATCACTGGCCCATCTAAAATCCACATGACGTTAACGACGGTGTGATCGACTCCGGCGCTTCCACTCCCTGCAAATTACCGTTTTTTCTCTGAATTAATCACGACCCACAATCATTTACTTCTGTTCTTAAACCCTTTCTTAGTGATTTTTTGTTCCACCTCCCACCGTTCCTCTTCCTAATTCATTTCATCCCATAAATCCCAAATCACCTAATCTGTAAAGCATCCGCTTCTCCTCCTCCTACTCCATCTTTGTCTTCTTCATTGTCTCTCATTCGATGAGGTTTTCTTAATTTGCAACAATATCATTCCCTCTTTGGTGGAATTTAGTTAAGAGATTGAAAAGTTGCATTTTCTCTGGTTTCTGATGCTTTGTTTTTTTTTTTTAATTCTTAGGGTAACAAGGATGCAGGTGGTGACATCAATTTAATTGGTCAGTTCGGTACGGGGTTCTATTCATCATTCTTTCTGGCAGATTGCGTATTGCTGTGATTTCTGTGTACTCTGATCGTTGCTATGCTCACTTCTCTACCAACTGAATACTGTGTTAAGTATCTATGTTTTGAAGGTTATTGTGTCAACGAAGAGCACAAAGGTGATGTTCGTTTGCTCACCCAGGTGATCCATCTGGGTGGAGATGCAAATCAATGTTTGTTTTGTGCATTATAATGCTACATCCAGATGGATCACCCACCTGAATTTTAAAACTCATCTCAAATTCCCACCAAATGAAGGTGAATCTTGATGGTGGATCTGGACGAAGATGCATCTAGTTCAGTTCAAAATGATAAATGACAAAAATGACCTTTTAAAATCAAAATATTATTTTCAAACCGTAAATTCCGTTTTTTGCATATACATTTTTCCGTCAGAACAAAAAAAAATGATTTTCCCGCAAAAACTGAAAAACACTTTTCCGCCTAAACCGCAAAATGATTTTTTTCCGCAAAAAACGTAAAACACACATTTCTAAAAAAAAAACACACTTTTCGGCCAAACCAGTAAAACCACACTTTTCGGCCAGACCAGTAAAACCGAACTTTTTGCCCAAAATCGGAAAAAGCATTTTCCCGCCAAAACCGAAAAAACACATTTTCCCGCCAAAATCCCAAAATTGTATATTCCCGCCAAAACCCAAAAAAAAACATTTTCCCGCCAAAACCGCAAAACAAATTTTCTCGCCAAAACCAGAAAAACATAATTTTCCCGTCAAAACCGGAAAAATGCAATTTCCCGTCAAAACCGAAAGACATATTTTTCCGCCAAAACCAGAAAATGCATTTTCCTGCCAAAACTGGAAAATGTATTTTCCCACCGAAACCGCAGAAAAATATTTTCTGCCAAAACGATGTCTTGAGATTTTACATGGTTTTAAGCATGATTTCCATACTCATTTAGATCATTTAAGATGCATTTAGAGTCTAATTAGGTACATAGCATATGCATGTGTAGTATCTTAGGTTGGGAAAAGCTCAAGTTGAAGTTTGGAGAGTTTGATGGGTAAGCATGAAGAAAAGGGGCATAGGCTAGAAGATGGACCAGGCCGCGGAAAACCAGGTCGGACTGGACCAAGATGCGGAATCGCTCCCGAGAAATCAGCGGAGACGGACCATCCTGCAGACGGAAACCGCAGACAACACCAGTCCGCGGAATCGGACCAGAGAGTTCGAGGTGGGTGTTGTCGGCCGCGTGCGTGTACTGCAGACGAAGGCAGGCCGTGGAATTCGATCAGAGAGACCGAGTTCTACCGGGACGGGCCGCGGACCATGGGCGCGGGTTGGAGCCGTCCGCGGTCGATGCGAAGACCATCTCACCCATTTGTCTTTCGGGTTAAACATGGGTTTGTCGGGTCGACCCGGTTCGAGTTTTAAGCTACTATAAATACATTTTAGACCTAATTTTAGAATATATCTTATTTCCTCTCAAAATACATTGATACTTGGAGAAAGTTTGAATCTTTAGTAATCTAATCTTTCTTTCTTGAGTAATTTGAGTCTATCTCATCTTCTTAACATGATTTCTCTTGAATCTATTATGTGTTTAAGGTTAATCATGAAGATTAGTGAGCAGACTCTTTTTGGATTCATGGGTTAGGATGATTAGGATGATTAAGTGATGATCTAGAATGTTTATAGTAGATTAATATGTTTCCTTGCTTGATTGAGTGATCTTAATTCTAATGTAGAGTTGGCCATTTAGATTAGAAATCTCGACATTTCATTGTCCGAAAGGTGTTCGATGAAAAGTATGAGCCAACTCAACATACTCTTAGCTTACCCTACCAAAGACATTTGATGTTAAGGGAGTTTAGATAGTTGAATGATCTGTTCTTAATGATTGCTTGATTGATACAAACCAAAGAGATTTGATGTTTGATCAATGAGAGGAAATGAGCATTTGTCATGACAAAGAACTTGCTTAGGATTGTTAGACTTAGGGAAATGTGTTGATTGAAACCTTGCCATTCTAGATTGACTCTTAGTCATTTGACATCAAATTCATATACCCATGATATCTCCTTTATCCATTTGCTTGAAAGTTTGCTAGTTAATTGTGTTAGAGTCTTGTTAGTTTAATCAAATCACTTCATTATACTAAATGCACTTAGATTAAGTTTGAACCTACATTCTCTTTGCATTGAAACACTTAGAAATGTATTGACATCTAAAATACTACATTGATTTGAATTACGATAAAAACATCCTTATGACAAAAACGTAAAAATTCATTTTTCCCGTCAAAAACGCAAAAATGCACATTTTCCGTCAAAACCGGAAAAATACATTTTCCCGCCAAAACTGGAAAATGCATTTTCCCGCCAAAACTGGAAAATGTATTTTTGCCGCCGCAACCGCAAAAAATATTTTCTGCCAAAAACGCAAAATGCACTTTTCCCATCATAAACGCAAAAATGCATTTTCTCGTCAAAATCGCTAAAAAACATTTCCCATCAAACCTACAAAAGCGCACTTTTTCGTCAAAAACACATTTCCCGCCAAAACCTCAAAACACACTTTTCCCGCCATAACCGCAAAAAATGTATTTTCCGCCAAACTCATAAAAACGAATTTTTCTGCCAAAACCACAAAAATGCACTTTTTCGTCAAAAACACATTTTCCCTCAAAAACCACAAAAATATTTTCCGCAAAAACCATAAAAATGCTATTTTTCCGCCAAAACGTAAAAAAATATATTTTAGTCATTTTATTAACAAGTCCACCTGGATGCAGATGCAAATAAAAAATGAAAAGCAAACGAACATAGTTGCATTCAGATGATTCATTTGGATGCATGGACGAAATTAAGAAATGAACACCCAGATGGAGCATCTAGGTAAAACATCTAGATGGACCATCCGGATGCATCTTCCAGATGTACAAACGAATGGGGCCAAAGTCTCATAAGCAATACGTAAAGGAAGGAGAAGCAAATCCAAGCAGCTATACCATTAAGGAAGAGACTGATCCTCATCTATTTTTCCTAGAGGAATATGTACTAGACCAAGAAGAAAGTTAAGAAATACCGGGATTGAGAGCTTACTAATGAGACGTGACCAATTTGGGTAAGGACTGCTCGATGTATCTTAACTGCGCTTAGAAATAGTTAAAAGAGTATATTTCTATTCGCTGCAGCTCTTGAACTCTAAGAAGGTGACAACAGAGGAGTACAATTGGACCCACTGGCATCAACCCACATCACAATTGTACATTGGACGGAAAACATATGTTGGAATAGCATATATCCATGAAACAACCCAAGCAGTTTGTGATTTATATTTGTTAGAAAGTGGTGATGACACCATGTTGATCCAATAATGATATATTATTCTCAAACTATTACTGATAATTATCTTGTTGTAGTGTGAGCTCGAGCTTAGATCCATCCTTTATGTGCCACCAGTATCACCAGTGGGAAAGGATGATGTGGTTAATTAAAAGACAAATAATATAAGGCTCTATGTAAAGCGAGTGTTCAAGTGATTTTGACAGGAAGCTGGTGAGAGAAGTATCTCTTGGTGTCCTTTCGAGAAATATGTTTTTTTTTTCTTATTTTGTATGGGCAATTCTCCTAAATAGACTATTTTTAATTTTTTGTCACAAAAATAGACTACAGGGAGGAAAATTGCCAAAATGTTTCATTTAATAGGTAAAAAGACCCTAATACCCTAGATATATAAAAATTAAAAAAATTAACTTTTTTATAGTTTTAGATTATATGTTTTAAAATATGAACTTTTTATATATTTTTTCGTTTTGAACTTTTTTATTTTTTTTTGAAATTTTCTTTTTGTAATTCAAAAATTCTTTTTGATTTTTTTTTTAAAATTTCTATTTTCAAATTTGATATTTATTTTTTATTTTATAAAATTGGAAACCTCAATCTCAAATTCCCACCCCTTAACTCTAAACCCTAAGGTTTGAATTAGTTAACTCTGGGGGTATCAGTGTATATTTACCTCTTTAATGAAACATTTTGGTCATTTTGATCCTTAGAATCTATAGTTGTGACAAAAACGTTTTTAGTGCTATCCTAGGGTATTTCCCATTTTGTATTGATATCCGCTTTTCTGGTGCTTTTTGAACAGTTTCGTCGCCATTTTAGCTTTATCAAAGGTGTTATATGGACTCACATGACACTATCTCCCATTAACGTGTCTCATGAGATTCTTAAAGGAAGTCGCATTGCAAGTGTCTGGTGAAGAAAGCTTTTGGTACGATTATGAGAATTTACTGAGTAAAAACTTGAGAAGTATGCTTCAGAACTCTTCATCCCTTTTGCTAACATTTTCACTCTCTTTTTGTCCCGTTACAATTACCTGCTTTGTTCTGGTGATGATTATCCTGACGAATGAGAACGACAATTTTAACTATTTACTTAGGGCTATGAACAAGTATGGAAGATCCCAACTCTCACAAAAACTCAATCCTTCGTTTGGAAAGTGCTCTATTGGCTGCGTATGAGGTTGCCTCGAGAGGCTTGAAGACAGATGAAAGATGAGTAACATGTGATGAAACAAGTGTTGGTCTTGATAGAGAATCTATTGATTATTCCCTTTTCAGGTGAGAAACATGTGAGGCTTTGTCAAAGGAATAGCTGGAGCAAAATGATCCAGCCTGTTGAAAGGAGGATGTGAGAACGTACTGAAACCCTTTTAAATTTCCTAACTTTTTGTGTGCATCTGCATAATGCTCGTTGTTCATGACTGTTGTAATTGTCGTCTTATAAGGTAGAATATGGAGTACGTTTCCCGTATGTTTGATAGACCACGGATTTTACCATTTTTAACCATGGTTTATGAATGTTTTAAAATATATTACTACTATATAGAGTATTTAGAGTAATTACATGTTCATGTACTATCTGGAAGCAAATGATGTATTTGGAGATTTTTCGAGATCTTTTGAGCTTCGCTAGAAGCAAGAGTTGGTCGAAGGTCGCAATTCAGTATCGACAGACAGTTACCACCAAATATCGATCAATGTTGGGATCCTCACATCGATCGATTTTGAAGCCATCCGAGAATTAACGACAAATTAGAAGATTTCGAGTTTCACAAAAGTCTTAATAATTACATTATTAGTCCTTGGCCACCTGTTAGACTATTTATTAGGGTTTTGTATCATTTTAGAGGCAGACTTGCCTAGAGACCTTTTAGACCTAGTTTGGAGGAGGCAAGAAGCCACCATTGAAAGAGGAGAGCTTAGTTGGAGAGATAGATCATCTAATGCAAAACATAGAAGATCTTGAACTCCCTTGTGTTCATATTTCTCTTTACTTTTACTATTATTTATCTAAGTATTATTAAGACTATCATAACTATGAGTTTCATGAATATGTCTGAGTAGTCCTTACTGTTAGATTTAGGTTTCTCAAATGGGTTGATAAATGTAATATTGACACAACAATTGTTAGGGTGCTTAGAAATATAGTTCATTCATCTAGTTGTGCTTAAAGCTAAGTTTGGAATTGATCACCCTTTAAACTTAGATCTTAGGACTCATTGGGATCAAGCCATTGCTTGACCCAATACCTGAAAATAACTAGTATGATCTAACTGCCTAGATACATACTATAGTTGGAATACAAACCAAACTTGTCCGTAAAGCTTTCTTGAAGAAGTATCGATCAACGCAGCGATAGCCCTGTCGATCAATATTTCGAAAGGTGTATCGAACGATATTCACAAAGAATTATCGATCGACACTTTCTCGTGATTAAAATACGAGAGTTGAGATCCGAGATCCAGATTAGGCAATCAAATAGATTGTATCTTCGTTTGAATTCAAGAACAAGTAACATTAATTGTTTGGGTCGAAAACGGTTACGACGAAGTTAATATCCAAACCTCCGCAAAAACAAGTGTGAGTGTCTTTCTGCGACAATTATGCTTGGTAAAATGAATGTCACGACACATGATCTCGAGATAAAACCTTGTTCAAGTCTCAGTTGGACCAAACACAAGCTGTCCCAAGGTAACAGAAGCGTATCTAAACCAACAATGGATAGGTTCGAGTGTGACGATCGGAACACAGACAAGCCAAGCTCAGTCACTACGCAACGACCGAACATGTACACTGCCCGGTCGCTACGTAGCGGCCGAGTGTACGTTCCGCTCGGTCGCTACGTAGCGACCAAACATGCACACTGCCCGGTCGCTACGTAGCGACTGAGTTCGAGCCAATCTCGGTCGCTACGTAGAGACCGAGCGTACGTCCCACTCGGTCGCTACGTAGAGACCGAGCGTACGTCCCACTCGGTCGTTACGTAGCGACCGAGCGTACGTCCCACTCGGTCGCTACGTAGCGACCGAGCATACGTCCCACTTGGTCGCTACGTAGCGACCGAGCGTGCGTGCCGTTCGGTCGCTATGTAGCGACTGAGCTTTTCCAAAACGTCAAATACGACACGAATCCATGCATTCTCGTCTACTCTTTGATGCTATCTCTCGAAGACCGTAGCAAACCCATTTCATGTTTCTCAACAATTGAAGTCATCAATCGAACTTTATGATAAAAACCGCGGAAAGTTCGTTTTTATCGAAAGAAACTGTAATAAACGCCTCGAGCCAAAAGACGGCCCAAAGGGACCTAAGATATGACTAGAAGCCCACTTTACGATTTCTTAACGAAAAGCCCGTAAACCGTAGGACGGTTTACGCTTGGTTCGCAAGGAAAGATAAATTTCAAGTTTCCGCGGATAAATACGAAGTTTTGAAAGATAATTACGAAGATCGGGAAAAATGGAATATCTCCATTTTTTGCTATGACGGCTTAAGGGCAGAAGGGGAAAAGCGTAAACCGACCTAGGAGCAAGTATATAAGGGATCCTAGGCGAGAGGCCTAAAAGAGGACTTTGGACACAACAAACTTAGGACTTAGAGCGATTTTAGGCAATTTTCCGTTTTTGTTATTCGGGCTAGGACTCAATTAGGTTTTTGCCGTTTTAGGGTTTTTAGAACTAGGAATCTTGCCGACAGCTCTCGTAGCCCAGGCACTTACCTTGTTGTAAACGCTAAAACGCAGATTCGGAATAAGAACTATCTTGCTCTCTTTTACGATTTCTTATTTTATTACTGTTCTCGTTTCGTGTTCTGATTGCTTGGCGTGTGGTATTAGCAGATATCCGGGACCTCTGGGAAACTAGGGTTCTCCTACTTTCCTAATTTAAACAGAAATCGACAGTGTGAATTTCGGTTCCCCCAGTTTGGCGCTAGAAGGAGGGGGGGATACGGATCAATCTAACTCTCAACCACATCACGCTCAACCAGACATGTCAACTGATGACGCAAACAACGTGGAAACTACTCTTAACGGAGGCAGCGGCACTGATCTCCACACTCCAGCAGCGGACTTAACCACGGCCAATGCACCAGCCAACGCCGCGGCGCTCGAGGAGTTTAAATAGATGTTCGCCACCTAAGAAAAAAGGTCGGAATAACATGATAAGCTTGTAAGCACCTTGACCAAACAAGTCAAAACCTTAACGGCAAGGACTCGAGTAATCCGTCCCCGCGGAACCACGAAAGTTCGCGGGAAAAGACTCGACTTCGCAACCCCACTCGACAGGCCTGGAACGTCGCGGGAATGACCTTCGGGCCAAAACCCTGGCAAAAAATCCCCTGCCAAAAAAAGGAACTCTGAGAGTCCTCCACCTCCCGCGAAGGACTCGGAGGTTAATGAAGTCGAGCACGTCGACTTGGATCCCAGCGACGTCTCCAACGATACCAAGGAGGACACCGATCTGCTCGGGAAAGCTCTCCGTTCGATAAGCCAATGACGGAAGAGGAGGAAATCCTCTATTGGAATGAACAAGAAGAGCTGGCTGAAAAGCAAACTGAGATCACTCGCCGTAAACACCGACAAGCTCGGAAATCTACTGACGAGACGTTGGACATCCGCGATCTTCGCGATTACATCACCAAAACTGCGGCGGAAGTAAGGACCGTGAAATCCCAGATCCATCACGCTACCAGTGCTGCCCTCGAGATCGACAGACAGTTGGAGGGGGCTCGGAAGACGCCATTCACCGCTCGCATCTCCGATATGAGGGTATTTGATCCGGGAAAAATCAAAGTACCAAAGTATGATGGTATGACTGATCCTAAAGCGCACCTTCAGGCTTGAGGGGTGATTCAGGTCGCCATAGGGCGAGCTGAATGAGCCCTCTCAGCTCGCCACACGGCGAGCTGATGCGGACAGTCTTGACTCATCGAGCCGACTTGTTTTCGTCGTAAAATCTCAACGGAAAATCCAATTAAAACGTGTTTTGGTAAAACCCTCACACGTTGAGATTTATCTGATTTGGTTACGGGGTTTGATAGGTTTTATCGTTGCCCTTTTGTTTAGACGGAGAAATCGCGAGCTCGTTTCATGCTCTTTCCGTGGTGAAGAGTCTCGATTAGGTTTTCGATTTAGTTAAGTACTACAGCGTTTGCATGAGCGTTGGCTATAGGAGTAGTCGCTGCTGGAGTTGTTTTACCAACGTTTTTTAGCTTTGCCCATCTCCACATCAGAACTTCGCTTGTCACCATGGGAAGAAGACATGTTAAAAATAAGGGATTTGTGTGGGAACCGAAATTCACACTGTCGATTTCCGTAAAAGAAGGAAACTTAGAAAACCCCTAATTTTCCAGAGGACCCGGATCTCTGCGAGAGCCAACGACAAGTAACCAAATAAATGCGGAAAATATGAGAAAACATGATAAAACGAATTTACAAAGAAAGTAGGTCTTATTTCGAATTCGCGTAAGAGCGTTGCGATCATTGCAAGAGAATACAAAGGCTTTGGCCGCAGGGGCCTTCAGCGAGTTATCTAGTTCTAGCAACATAAAACCCTAATCCTAGTTGAGTCGCAGCTCGATAACAAAAGACGAAAAAGATATCCAAAAGGCTTTGATTAATTTCGGACTGAACCTTATGAAAGGATGCCTACGTACCCCTTTCGAGGATTAAGCCAAACATAGTTTGATTGAAAGAGTAGAACAAGAGATTGAACCGCCTTTGCGAGTTTGTCTAGTAATCGAGTGCCAGTTACAGAAACATAACATGTCGAGAATAATGCCGAAAGTTTCTAAGTGCAGAGAGTTCTAAGAGTAAAAATAATTGTCCCTTTGTGTCTTCAACCTCGACGTCCCTATATACTCCTCCTAGAGGCGGTTGCCGTCATAGCATAAAATGGAGATATTCTATTTTTCCCGATCTTCACAATTATCTTTAAAACTTCCATATTTATCCGCGGAAACTTGACATTTATCGTTCCTTGTGGACCAAGCGTAAACCGTGCTGTGGTTTACGCGCTTTTGGTTAAGAAATCGTAGGATGGGCCTCGAGTCGTGTTTTAGGTCCCTTTAGGCCGTCTTTCGACTCGACACGTTTACTACGATTTCTTCTGACAATGAACGAATTTTCCGCGGTTTCTAATCCGTAAAGTTTGATCGATGAGTTTGAATAGCGGAAAACATGGACTGAGCCTGCTACGGTCTTCGGGAGATAGCATTTGAAGGTTTGGCGAGAATGCATGGACTGGTGTCGTATCGATGTTCGGAAGAGCTCGATCGCAGCGTAGCGACCAAACTTTGGCTCAAGCCCGGTCGCTACGTAGCGACCGAGCGGGAAGAGCGCTCGGTCGCTACGCAGCGACCGTGCTTTGGCTTGAGCTCGGTCGCTACGTAGCAACCGAGCTCAAGCCAAAGCTTGGTCGCTGCGTAGCGACCGAGGGATCGTCCCTAGCTCGGTCGCTGCGTAGCGACCGAGCAGGATGATCGCTCGGTCGCTACGTAGTGACCGAGCTTCGGCTCGAGTTCGGTAGCTACGTAGCGACCGAGCTTTGGCTGAAGCTCGGTCTCTACGTAGAGACAGAGCGGGATGAGCGCTCGGTCGCTACATAGCGACCGAGCGGGATGATCGCTACGTAGCGACCGAGCTTTGGCTCGTGCTCGGTCGCTACGTAGCGACCAAGCGGGACAAGCGCTTGGTCGCTACGTAACGAACGAGCTTCGGCTCGTGCTCGGTTGGTACGGCTCGAGCTCGGTCTCTAAGTAGCGACCGAGCTTTGGCTTGAGCTCGGTCGCTACGTAGCGACCGAACCGGACGATCGCTCGGTCGCTACGCGCTACGTAGCGACGGAGCACGCTACGTAGCGACCGAGCACGCTACGTAGCGACCGAGCACGGGTGAGAGATCGGTCGCTACGTAGCGACCAGCTTTTGTGCTGGTTGCTACGCGGCAACCTTGTTCTCGTCATTCTCCGATTTTTCGTGAATGTGTTTTCTCCGCAAGATTCTTCGTAAAACTAGATCATTTTCTAAGATTTATTTTTCGTAAAAAACGTTCATGCCGATTTTTACGGACTTTCAGACATTGATTCTGTCGTGACCGATTTTGACCCCAACACCAAGTAAGCCCATTTCCTAGCGATTAAGAAGACATGTAGAGCTGATCAGTTGGCACAGACTTACATTGGGGAGATTGTGAGAATGCATGGAGTTCCCGTGAGCGTTGTATCGGATCGGGATGTAAAGTTCACATCTGATTTTTCGAGAACCTTTCAATAGGCACTTGGGACAAAAGTCCATATGAGCACAGCTTATCACCCGCAGACAGACGGTCAGTCCGAGAGGACTATCCAGACCTTAGAGGATTTGCTCAGAGCTTGCGTCTTAGATTGGGAAGGTAGTTGGGTGAAGTATCTACCTTTAGCCGAGTTTGCCTACAACAACAACTATTATTCGAGTATTGGGATGGCACCATATGAGGCTTTATATGGTAGACCTTGTCGCACACCACTTTGTTGGACAGAAGTGGGGGAGCGACGTGAGATAGAACCAGCCATGGTTCAAGTGACGGTAGAGCAGGTTGAAATGCTCAAGGTTTGGCTTAAGGAAGCCCATGACCGTCAGAAGAGTTATGCAGATAAGCGGCGTAAGGATTTGGAGTTCCAGGTTGGCGACCTGGTATACCTGAAAATAAGGACATTTCAGGGAGGATCTACGACTCGGAAGCTAAAGAAGCTTAAGCCGAGATATATGGGACCATATCCTATTTTGGAGCGGACAGTTGCCTACCGATTGGATTTATTAGAAGAGTTATCAGACTTCCATGACGTGTTTCATGTTTTGGTTTTGAGGAAAGTCGTGAGAGAACCGGAGCTCATTTTGCAGTAGCCGCCCAGTGACCTTGGTAGGAATATATGTGCGCCGTGTCAGTCAGTAGAGATATTGGATCGCCAAGGGAAAGCAGATCATGGTATGATGACCATGTTGGTCAAAGTTCTTTGGGAGATAGATGGTATTCAGGAGGAGACTTGGGAGTAGCCCCAAATGAGGATTGATTACCCGTAGCTATTTCCAGATATCATTGGAGAGCCAGTTGGTGATTCGAATTCGGGGTCGAATTCCTTATTAGTTTGGGAGAGTTGTAATAACCCAAATTCTGGCCCGGTGAATTCAAGCCCAGGCCCAGCCGAAATGGCCCAAGGTATTTTGTATAAATATCCAATCCCATAACTTTGTTTTTTCCACCAAGTATCAAGAAAGTTTTAGAGAGAGACAAATAGTGATCTAAAGGGAAGTGTGATCATTTTATAGTGGGGGAGTCACCGGAGCTCGTCGCCGGAGCCACCATGTGCCGTGATCAAGTCCAGCCCGTCACCACCGATCATCACCTTAGGTATCCGCCGGAAACCGTTTGCCTCTAAGTTTAGTTTCGGCCGTTTTAGTAAATCAACCATATATTCCTAACCGTTGAGAATTTCATTCATGAAAGACCACCATCGTGTTTCCCTCGTTGAGACGAAGCCGTAGACACCAACCACGCCGTAATCGGAGCTCGGACGAAGCCGCTAGAGCCTCCCGATGTTTCGCATCCGCGCGTGCGTTTCACGCACGTGCCACCGTCTCCGACCGCCATTCGCCAGAGCCGTCGTGCTTGACCACCATCAGCCCGCCACCGTGAAGCTGCCGCCGCATCGCCTCCACACCTCTGCCGTCGCCGGTGACTTCCGGTAAGACACAGCCATCCGCAGTCGCCGCCGATGACCAGTGCCGGTGACTCGCGGGCGACTCGCCAACCCGGCCGAGTCTATCCGGTTAGTCAACTCGGTGACTCTGTCAACTGGTTGGTTTAGCCCGTTTAAATTAATTTTGGTTCGGTTAGGGTAAACCGGTGGGTTAGGACAAATTGATTTCTGGTCAAGGGTTGACCGGATTGACCTTTGACCAGCGAGTTGACTTTTCCATAAACCTTGACCAGACCCGTTTTAAACCGTTCGAAAGGCGTTCTGACTCGATTTCTCACCCTGATTTCAGATTTGGAGTCTATTTGAGCATCTGGAGTTCATAGATACCACTTCTTCTTTTTGCTAAGGTGAGGGCTTCTCCGTTTAAATCATGAGCTAGTTTGGTACTACCATTATGGAAAGTTTAGTTTCGAAACATGATCCGTCTCTGTGAATCGAGTCTGTTTGATAGTCTTGCTTGTTCATTATTGATATTGATTGTTAAACCGGAAATAGGATAATAGAGGATTCAACGGTTGATTGAAATGATTGATGTTAAGAATTGTTAATTATATATATATGTATATATGTTAGTCCATGTGTTGAGATTGCGGGGTGCAGAGGTGATTGCACTAGGCCACGGGATTTGCAGGGTACAGAGACGTTTGTACTAGGTAGCCTGTTTGATAGATCGCGGGGTACGAAGATATCTGTACTAGGCCGTGTGTTTAGCGGGGTACAGAGTGGACTACTGTACATACGACGCTTATAGAGTCATATATATATTTATATCCTTATGAGGAAATGCGGTATGCTATCATCGCATTGGTTGTAGCATGTCTAGTCCACTAGACATATTGTAAGACCCGATCCCGGTCGACTAGGCCGCGGTCGATGCCTCACATCGCTCGGTCCATACCCTGACCGAACCTCTCAAAATTTTTGCCCTTTATTTAAACATCGCCCATAGGCAAGGGCTAACTCAGATCTTAGCTCAATACTACCATAGTCTTTCCTGGCTTAGATTAATACAACACATACGCAGTGGAATAATATCATCATCCATTGGTCTATAACCAATCTAATACTCGTCCGGTCGAATCACCTCAGCTAATGGTTAGTACTCTCAACTACCAGCTAGCTCAAAGGTCGATCCTAGACCCGAATCAAGTCATACGAATCCGATGTTCCATTACCCTAGTCCATTCTATCTAGAACTAAGCAAGAGTTACTAGATCATACCTTAGCCACATCAACGGAGCTTTTTAGCTCATCGGTCCATCTGCTCTAGCTGAATGAACTTGTAAACAAGCTGATCAAGCTGTCACACTCGAACTGAGCTAAGTCCGAGCTATGGCCAGCTGCCATATACTGCGTCCAGCTTCTTTACACGTAAAACAACTCCCCTAGGTACTTAGTCATTGAGCCAACCATCCCCACTGACTTAAGTAACCCTTGAGAAGTCTTCAAACAACTAAGGACATGCATTTGGCCCTTCCCGGCTCATGCTTCATTCAACATCCTTTAGCTTATCAGCTTATCATATCAAGTTCATATTATGGACTAACAATGCCCATCATATCCTAAGTCAATTAACCAACCACCCGACATGACCCAGAACTGATGAGTCTTCACACATACATAACCGACAATGGAACCATGTCCCAACGAAGCCGATCACTACTGCTCTTACAACCTGTGCATCCTTTGATCAATCAGATCAGACACCTTGACCCATCATCTATGGATCAGGTGGTCCATCCTTACCCATGATCAGATCACACACGGCCTTCCTTGAATAATAACACCCAAGCTCAGTCTTATGGTCCACGCCACCAAGCACTAGCTAGACTCTTCTTTATGGCTCTTAGCCAATGCTTTGCACATAGCTTACCAACCCAAGGTTGATAACTAACATTCCTTATGATCAATAATCAAAAGTGACAAAAATTTCACAATACACAAGAATATGATCCGATAACCTAACACAAGGACCTATCATTGCACGGCTGGTTCCATAACTAATCGATCAATTTTTCATTAAACACAAATCTGGCCGATTTCAAATGTGATCCAAAAACTAAATAAAATTCATGTAAACTCATGATAATTCCCAACTAAGAGAATGCCATAATCAGAATTTGCAGAACCGGCCTCGATCCTAGAGATATCAGCCAAGATCAGCCAAACCGACCAAAAGTGGACATCATCAAATCAATTCCTAAAAACTGATTAAAATTCATGAAAACTCATGATAATACATAACTAAGAGATTCCCATAATCAGATTCCAAAGAACTGATCCAGAACATATAGATCTTGATCAAGAACAGCCCGACTAAGGCCATGGACATCATTCTTGAACCGGCCAAGGCCATGGTTCAGTGCCATCAAGTCTGATCCAACAGACTACACCATGTAAACCTAGTTTACATCACAATTTATAGTCTTCAAGGGGTGTGCCATACTTGGCCTTGATCACACCACAAGAGAGAGAAATATAAATTGGAAAGTATTTACAAAATCGGTTACCTTATACCTGATATGTCTAGATCATGTGCCTTCCCTTATGATGGACGTCCATGCTCCTCCAAAGCACGCCTCCATCATGTCTTATCAAGCCCTTATCATATACTTACAGTAATGATAAGATCCCTGCAAGGATTGCTTACCTCTTCCTTTGAACTCCTATGAAACCGATTTCTGCACTGCATCCGCCTTCAACGCTGTCTTGGCCTCTAAGAGTGGAGTCTGACCTTCTCTCTTCTATCTTGGTTATCTGCTTGTGTTCCCAAGGCAAAGAGGAAGCCAAGGACGTGTTCATCCATGATCAAACACTACCCAAGGGTCGTGCATCACTCCCTCCTTCAGTGCCCGTGAAACTGCCTTTCTACACACATTTGCCTTCAAGGCTGTCTCAACCATTGGAAGTGGGATCCGGCCTCCTATCTTCTTCCCTGGCCATTTTCGTGTGTTCTCAGACCCTGTAGGATGCTTTGGATGTTAATAACATGAATCAAAACCCATCAAATGGTCGTTCATAACTTCCCCTTTGATCTCTCCCAAAACTGCCTCTTTATGGCCTTCAAACAACTCTTGGGGTTGGATGTTGAATCCGACCAACTCTCAGTGTATTCTCTGGTTTTCTTTGTGTTTCAAGGTGTAGGAGGAAGCCTTGGCGTGCCTGCAAAGGCACGGACTTGTCCTCCTTATATAGGAGAAGGGATGGTTACTTTTCTAACCATTGCATCCCTTCGGTTTCATTTTTGTCCATTGATTTAATCAATGGTACAGATTGCACCTTTTCGCTTATGGCAGTTACCTGACGCCCTGGAACTGTCAAACCACTCCTGGACATGTCCAAAGTAAGGCCACAAGGATTGTCCATGCCCATGGCCTGACCAGAAGAACCCACCCCATAGCCATCCTTGGCCAACCAACCGGCCCGGTAACCGCCCAGAACTGACACACTGGTCTGAGCTTCCAACACTCAATCTAGCTGAGTTGAGCTGATCCCCAGTTGTCCCATCTGACTGAGCTAGTAGTCCAGCTGCTGGAGCTGACCTACACTTTAGTGAGCTACATTGAGTTTGTCCGAGCTTCGCCCAGCTGACCGAAATTCATTCTCGCATCGTCCAGCTGTCTCATCACTGGTCCAGCTTGTTCTCTTCATCTTATTCAATCCTACTAAGTCCCTTGGTCTATTTCCAGACCTAGACTTAGTTTTCTCATGATCCATCCTGATCATTCACTTCATTACTACTTGTTCACGATCAATTTCCATGATCTAAACCAAAGCAGTCCCGTTTCTGTTGAAACGTCTATGTCCCATGTCAAGTTCCAGGAACGGGGACATGACACATATGTTGATTGTTTTTTGTGGTGCAATAGACGCAGTGTTTGTTTATGTCGTACTTTATATTTTGGATGTTATCGTTGTTGGGCCTTTAGGTCTTGTGGTATCGTATTGACTTTTATATTATGATATGGAAATTATTATTATTATTTCGGTTGTATTATATTATTATTATTTTATTTTCTTTTCGCGTTTATATTATTTCGAGAATGTTGGGTGTGACAGAACATTTCTGTACATATTGTAACATGATGTTCCAACGTTTACACATTCTCTAATTTTTCAATATACTCGTTTTCATTTACCAGCAAGTAGTAAATATGATGTATACATGACAAACAAGACAATTCTACTCTTTCATGTCGAATGCATGCTCACACAAATTAACTCCTAAAATCCAAATGCTCCTTACAAAGAGAAATCGTTTATTTTACAGCAACAACAACAACGAACAACTTGGTCTATATCGCCAAAAAGAATGTATAAGCATTTTTTTATCATCAAAACTCTACTGTATTTTTACATATCAGCTCTCACTAAAGAGTTAAGCAATGCTCAAGTGCGACGCCTTTTATCTCCGTTGCCACGAGTCTTATACCATCTACCAACTCTTATCATCTTATAAAGTTCATACCATAATGCTTCACCAAACACTCACCACACGAGAAGACAATCACCGCTCGGCTATTTGGTTTGCAATGTATCCGCAAAACTCCTGTCCTGTACCACTGGTAAATTTAGCAAAGATATTTGACTATGAGAGTTTGAAGCAGATAATAAGAATCAACAATAATTGTAAAAATAATCAGGAAAACAAGATGGTGTAATAATACTCACGCCTAGAGGCTAACACTAGAGGGTACCCAAAATGAAGGGGACACAGCTTGCCGTTTAACGGACTGCGAGTGCACACCACAGCATCCTCCATGCACGTTTCTTCTGCAGTCTTAGTCAGCTCCGCCACGCTGCTTCATTTAAATGTGAAGGCATATCCAACGGATGATTCATCCTCCACGTGTCCTTCATCGTCGGCGATGTGGTAGTATATCGAATACTGGCATCAATGTCGAAAATCAAAGGTTAATCTAAAATCATTGATAAAGTGGTAAGCTTTAATTAAATTACAGTTAGAATTTAGAAGGGGATTATCATAATATTTATATGAAAAGTGATGATATAGATAAGTAGCTAATTTGTGCACAAAGCATCTAATTTTCCCAATAAAGGACCTTGTTACTTTTATCATTTTCATTTTCATCCTCTAAGTTTTCAGATGCTTAGCTATGTAGTTTTTTTTTTATGTTTATGATAAATCAAAATGAATATATCAAGTGTTGTGTACATAGTTTGACTTCTAATAAAAAAAAACGAGATCATCAACTCAGCTGAGCAGTCTGCAGAGATCAGATTGTTTAGAAGAATGGCTTTTGGCAGCCAAAACTACGGTACAGATTTTTTCACTCATAACATTTACAATAGCCGAGACGAAAACGTGTAAATATCAGAAACAAAACTCATTGGAGATTTTGATTTGGCCAAGAAATGAGATCTGAAAGCAGTACATAGTTTGACTTCTAATAGAAAAAAACGAGATCATCAACTCAGCTGAGCAGTCTGCAGAGATCAGATTGTTTAGAAGAATGGCTTTTGGCAGCCAAAAATACAGTAAAGATTTTTTTCACTCATAACATTTACAATAGCCGAGACGAAAACGTGTAAATATCAGAAACAAAACTCATTGGAGATTTTGATTTGGCCAAGAAATGAGATCTCAAAGCAGAACCTTTCTTGATTACCGCGGAATCACAGAGAAAGGTTAATGAGTTTAGAACCTTTCTTTTGCCGTCCAAGATTCCTAAACATGCCGGTAAACATGTCTCAGTGCCCACGTGGTATATACACGTCATTCTATGTATCATCTCTGTAATCCTTGAAGTTTTGTTCATATCAATGGAAGAAGATTGTGGTGCATTTGCAGCAGACTGTGTTGTCCTCTCATGATGCTGCCAATGCCTTGTGTTACAAGTCACTTGTTTCGTCTTTGTCAAGGTCCCTAGTAAACTTGCCCAGAAGATTAAGAAGTTTGTGAAGAGAAGATATGGAAAAACTTTACAACCAACAAGGGAGGAGGATGTCGTCAAAGAGGAACATTGGTATCGAAATGTGTTTGCCTTTGAAGAAGGTTCATCAAGATCTAAGTGCTGGTCCTCATTAATTTCTGTTTCTTTTAGCTATTTGACATCTACAATGTCAGAAGAATCTTCATGACGCCAGAAGCTTCCAAAACCGAACTCTTTCCTCATCGACAGCTGTTGCAACATTCCCTCAATGTATTCAATGCAATTAAGCACTAATGCACCGGATCCCATCAGAACTCCGCAGCTAAGCGTGCTTGGGCGAGAGTAGTACTAGGATGGGTGACCTCCCGGGAAGTCCTCGTGTTTCACCCCTTTTTATATTTATTTTTCAGCTTAAAACAAGTCTAAACTTGAAAACCTCATAACTTTTGAACCGTGAGAAACTACGTCGCCCATAGCACCACTTCGGAAAGCCCCAAAAACCTTAATGGGTGGTGAATAGACGGCGCAACTTTCTGGGCTCAAGTTCAGCCGTTTTGACCCTCAAACGGGATGCAGAAAGTTACGGCACGTAAAAAAGATCGAAAGTGTTATAAATCATTAAGTGGATGACCCATAACCAAGACCAGAAGAAGGCCCAGTCGGCCACAAGGAGTTAGTGTCGGCCAGTATGGCCTGGTTTTCCTTTTCTATGTTTTAGTAGTTTTCCTATTTCCAGTTGGTTTAGGATTTGTACTTTTTCCTTTTTCTTATACTTTGTAATCCTTATATAAAGGAACCTCTATTGATCATTAATAAAAAACAGAAGAATTCTCCATTCTTTTACAACACGTTATCAGCACGATAAACTCCAAAAACCCTGAGACAAAATTGAAACCTATAAACCCTAAAAGACCGAAGCCGGCGACGATCCTAGACGTTATGTGTCCTGTCTCAACTCCAACGATCAAGCTCAGCTCCTAGACGTTCCCTGTTCGTGATCAATGTCCTCACCCTCAGCTCAGCTTGCATCCAATTCAGTTTCAAATCCCCGACAAGATGCAACCGTCCGCGAGAAGCAACAGCTCGCGATCGTTCTCGGCCTGCGACACGACAAGTAGCCGTCCTGCGTCCGTCCGTCTCAGCTTGTCCCTAATCTTCGGTGGTCCGGTTCAGACCTACAAAACAAAGGTATACAGACTAAATCTGAGAACATAATGATCAAACCTAAAACCCTAATCCATCATTATGGAAAACTGATTGTTCTTGATCTAAACCCTAAAACCTATAAATCTAAAATCGACAATCTCATAACTAGACATAGAAATCGATTCCTTAGAACATATTGATTGATGTTATAGATTGTTCCTGATCAGAATTTAAGAAACCCTAATTCTGGAATTGAAACCTTAAACCTAAAAGATTGATTCCGATTTAATTGTTCTTGATTGAGTGTTTGATGATCTGAGGTTTTAGGATTGATAGATTGATTGAATAATCTAATCTAGAATTTAAATCCTAAAGGCCTTGAAAACTTGAATTCATATTGATTAAACCGGCAGCCTGTATTACTTAAATTGAAACCCTAAATTTATAAATTGAATCCAATAGAAATCGAATTGGCTAAGGTTGTTTGCATGACATCTAAATCTGAATATGAATTGCATTCGTTTTGTTTAAATCGACCAGCATATAGATTACACAAATTCAAATTGGTTTCATTAAATAAAAGCATATGGCCGTGTGGCTTTAATCTCTTTGTTACATATAGAAACATAAACTAAGATTGTTAGCACCAGGGTCAAGTAGATCTCATATAGCCGATCCTATTGTTTGATTTATGGCCGCATATGGCATGATTGTGGCTGATTTTCTTGAATGTGTTATGGTCGAATGATCACATTATAAAACCTAAAATCTGATTGATAATGTGATCTAGATGTCGCAAATCTCAAATCTAGACTATGCAGCCCTTAATCCCTCTGGAGATAACTATTTACAGTGGACGCTAGATACAAAGATCAACCTGAGGTCAAAGGGACTCGGTGATACTATCATCGAGGGAAACAATGAGAATGATAAGAATAGATACAGGGCGATTAGTATTATACGCCATCATCTCATTGAAGGTTTAAAAGATCAGTACCTTGCCATGGAAAATCCACTAGACCTTTGGACCGCTTTACAGCGTAGATATGATCACAAGAAAACTGTGCTACTTCCAAAGGCTTAATATGAGTGGAAGAATCTCAGATTCATGGACTATAAGTCCGTGGATGAATACAATTCGGTATTGTTCAAAATAGTTTCAATGATGAGACTGTGTGGTGAAGAAGTAACCGAGAAAAAGTTACTTGATAAGACCTTCTCTACGTTACATTCAATTGCTGCAACAACAGTATAGAGAGAGAGGATTCACCACATATACTGATCTGATCTCGTGCCTACTTCTGGCCGAGGCTAATAATGAACTCCTGATGAAGAACAATGAGATGAGACCTCCAGGATCAGCACCATTACCAGAAGCCCACAAAGCTGAACGAGAAAAGAAAGATCCCAAAGAAAGCAACCACGTCTATAATGAGAGAAGAACATACGGCAGAGGCCGTGGTGGATACAAGGGACGTGGTGGCCGTGACAATTACACATATGGCCGTCGATATGGAAACCACAATAACCGTGGTCGTGGTTCCAACTATGGCTGTGGAAGATCCATTTTTGGCCGCGGTCGAGGCGGTATATCCAAGCCGTCTTATTCGACCAAATCCGTTTGTCACAGGTGCGGGATGAGTAACCATTGGGCCAAGAATTGCAGAACCCCTAAGGATCTATGTGAACTCTATCAGGAGAGTCTTAAGATCAAGAACCTAGAAGCCCATAAGGTTCATGTTAATGGGTATGATGCTGATGATGATTTCGACCATGAAAAGGATGATCTCATGGATCATGAGAGATCATATTGTCTTAAAGACTAATTCGACTTTTACTTGATTGTTTTATAACTGCTTTGTGTTTTTAATTGTTGTTGGTGTTTTGAATTTATAATATGAAGTTTTAAAGTTTTATAAAAGTCTCTGAGATTATAAATCTTATTATATATAGAATGAATGATGAAATGAGTATACTTGTGGTGGATAGTGGATCAAGTCACACAATTCTTAGAGACAAAAGATACTTCGTCAATCTCATAATGCAAAGTGCAAACATACACACTATTGCGGGTGTGGCCAGCCTGATTGAGGGTCACGGCCAAGCTTATATATTGATGCCTAAAGGCACTCGTCTAGAGATTAAAAATGCCTTATATTCCCCCAGCTCTAAAAGGAGCCTATTGAGTTCAAGGATATAAGATTGAATGGTTTCCACCTTGAAACATGAGAAGAAGGAAATAAAGAATTCCTTAACATGTTTTCGATCACCCAAGGCAATAGGACGGTCCTAGAGACTGTACCCGCAATAGCTACTGGTCTATACTATGCAAAGATCAGTATTATCGAGGCTAACGCCTGCGACAATTTCACTCTATGGCATCACCGGCTTGGCCATCCCGGTACTGGTATGATGCGAAAACTGATAATGAATTCACAAGGGCACACATTCAAAGGAGTTGTCCCAAATAATCTCACATGTGCAGCATGTGGAAACTCATAACTAGGCCATCACCAGCCAAAGTGGATAAAGAGATCCTAAATTTTCTGGAAAGGATCCAGGGAGACATATGTGGACCAATACACCCACCTAGTGGGACGTTTCGGTATTTCATGGTCCTGATTGATGCATTGACCAGATGGTCGCATGTTTGCCTACTATCCACACAAAATTTGGCATTTGCACGCCTGCTTTCTCAGATCATAAGACTGAGAGCACATTTTCCAGATTTTCCGTTAAAGACTATACGTCTAGACAATGCTGGTGAATTTACGTCCCAGGCGTTTAATGAGTACTGTATGTCCATGGGGGTATGTGTGGAACACTCCATGGCACATGTACACACATAGAACGGCTTGGCCGAGTCTTTTATTAAACGCATACAGCTGATTGCC
>NW_013617415.1:92675-98361 GCF_000695525.1 Brassica oleracea var. oleracea | reverse complement strand
CCACATATCCGACCTTAGGGGGAGATAACAGCCGGTTGAGCAAAGAAATAGAACGGTCTCGACCATCAATATCTTGGCAAGATCCTCGGACTAATTAATGTGATATGGAAGTCCAAAAGATTATACACCTTCAAAAGCTAGCTAATCAATTGCCAGATTCATTTTCTAACCCGAATAGAGTGACAAAGTCATACATACCGGCTTGTAATGCACCTATAAGAATAGATGTCCGGAAGGGACAAGGTCAAGTTGCTACAGAGTCTAAACAACGTCTAAAACGTGGTAAACCTATTGGTTCCAAAGATAAACAGCCTCGGAAGTCCAAGAGAGGTGCTGGATCCGAGAGCATTAAGGAAACCGTCCATGACATTGATGGGCCGGCCGAGCCGACCAGAACGGTCGAGCTGAGTGGGCCGGCCTCACCAAATGAACCTGCCGTTCCATATAATGAGATTCGGGACGCTGAACTTCATGGAACGCTAGGTACGGATAATCAAGAGATCTCTATCAATTATATAATGTCTGGAACAAAATGGAACAGAAAAGATATCGACGTTGATGATATATTTGCATACAAGGTAGCAATTGAGATCATGGAAATAGATGAGGATCTAGAACCCACGTCCATATATGAATGCATGCAAAGATCAGTATGGATCAAATGGAAAGAAGCTATAAACGTGGAGTTAGAATCATTAAAGAAAAGAGGCGTTTTTGGCCCTATAACCGTAAAACCAAGAGATGTCAAACCAGTGGGATACAAATGGGTCTTTGTGAGGAAAAGAAATGAGATAGGAGAAGTAGTGAGATATAAAGCACGTCTTGTTGCACAAGGATTCTCACAGAGACTAGGATTATACTATGAGGAGACTTACTCCCCTGTGGTGGATGCAACTACATTACAATTTCTAATCAGTCTGGCCATAAAAGAAAATTTGGATTTACGCCTAATGGATTTAGTGACTGCATATCTGTATGGCCCATTGGATAATGAAATCTATATGAAAGTTCCAGAGGGTATTGAGCTCAAAGATAAGAAAGGTTCTCGAGAACAGCATTGTATTAAGCTGAATAAAGCCTTGTACGGTTTGAAACAATCAGGTCGAATGTGGTACAATAGATTATCATAGTACCTAGTGAAAGAGGGTTATAAGAACGATCCAATAAGTCCATGTATTTTTATCAAGAAATTCGACAACAAGGGCTTTGTAATCATGTCGGTGTATGTGGACGACCTGAATACTATAGGAACGTCTGGAGAGATTTCCCAAACAGTCGAGAGAATTCGAAATGAAAGACTTAGGAAAAACTAAGTTCTGTTTGGGACTGTAACTTGTGTATGTAAACAATGGAATCCTTGTGCATCAGTTGGCACATACAGAGAAGATACTCAAGAAGTTTAATATGGACCAGGCTCATCCGTTGTCGAGTCCTATGGTCGTGAGGTCCTTAGACATAGAGAAGGATCCGTTCGGACCAAAGAAACCAGACGAGGAAGTGCTAGGTCTGGAAGTGCCTTACTTAAGTGCCATTGGAGCTTTAATGTACTTGGCTAGCCACACTAGACCAGACATTTGTTTTGCCGTGAATCTATTATCTAGATTTAGCTCTTGTCCAACACGGAGACACTGGAATGGAATAAAACATTTGTTCAGATACCTGCAAGAAACAAAAGATCTCGGTTTATTCTATACCAACCAGCCAAGAGAGAGCCTGTTTGGATATGCTGATGCAGGATACTTATCTGATCCACATAATGGTAGATCTCAGACTGGATATGTTTTTATACATGGTGGAGTAGCAATATGCTGGCGTTCTACAAAACAATCCTTAGTGGCCACATTGTCGAATCATGCCGAGATCTTAGCAATGTATGAAGCAAGCCGTGAGCTTGTGTGGTTAAGGAACATGACCGGCCACATCCGTGTAGAGAGTGGTTTGGCCGCGGGACAAGAAGAGCCAACGATCATCTTTGAGGACAATGCAGCTTGCATAGCTCAGCTCAAAGATGGATACATCAAGGGAGATAGAACGAAACATATCTTACCCAAATTCTTCTTCACCCACGATCTGCAGAAGGCAAAAGAAATTCAAGTGGTTCAAGTTCGGTCCAGTGACAATTCAGCCGATGTTTTCACCAAGTCTCTGCCAACCTCAACGTTCAAGAAGCTTATTTATTAGATAGGAATGCACCAATTGAAGGATCTTCGGTGATGCATTCATCAGGGGGAGTTTCATGCGTTGTACTTTTTTTTCCTGTCTATGGTTTCCATTTTTCCCACGTTGGGTTTTTGGTTTTCCTAAAAGGCTTTAACGAGGCAACATTTAGCATGTTACAAACCCATATGGTTATGGCATCCAAGGGGGAGTGTTATAAATCATTAAGTGGGGCCCACATGATTTTCTGCAGAAATTTTCGCAGGCATTAGCCTCGATCATACTGATCTTTGCATAGTATAGACCAGTAGCTATTGCGGGTACAGTCTCTAGGACCGTCCTATTGCCTTGGGTGATTGAAAATATGTTAAGGAATTCTTTACTTCCTTCTTCCCATGTTTCAAGGTGGAAACCATTCAATCTTATATCCTTGAAACTCAATAGGCTCTTTTTAGAGCTGGGGGAATATAAGGCATTTTTAACTCTAGACGACTGCCTTTAGGCATCAATATATAAGCCTGGCCGTGACCCTCATTCAGTACGGCCACACCCACAATAGTGTGTATGTTTGCACTTTGCATTATGAGATTGACGAAGTATCTTTTGTCTCTAAGAATTGTGTGACTTGAGCCACTATCCACCACGAGTATACTCATCTTATCATTCATTCTATATATAATAAGATTTATAATCTCAGAGACTTTTATAAAACTTTAAAATAAAACTTCATATTATAAATTCAAAACACCAACAATATAAAAACACAAAGCAATAATAGAACAATCAAATAAAAGTCGAATTAGTCTTTAAGGCACTCTGATGTCTCATGATCCATTAGATCATCCTTTTCATGGTTGAAATCATCATCATCATCATACCCATTGTCGTGAACCATATGAGCTTCTGGGTTCTTGTTCTTAAGACTCTCTTCATAGAGTTCACATAGATGCTTAAAGGTTCTGCAATTCTTGGCCCAATGGTTACTCATCCCGCACCTGTGACAAACGGATTTGGTCGAGTAAGACAGCTTGGATATACTGCCTTGACCGCGGCCAAAAGTGTCTCTTCCACGGCCATAGCTGGAACCATGACCACGGTTATTGTGGTTTCCATATCCACGGCCGTATGTGTAATTGTCACGGCCACCACGTCCCTTGTATCCACCACGGCCTCTGCCGTGTGTTCTTCTCTCATTATAGACGTGGTTGCTTTCTTAGGGATCTTTCTTTTCATATTCAGCCTTGTGGGCTTCTGGTAATGGTGCTGATCCTGGAGGTCTCATCTCACTGTTCTTCATCAGGAGTTTATTATTAGCCTCGGCCAGAAGTAGGCACGAGATCAGATTAGTATATGTGGCGAATCCTCTCTCTCTATACTGCTGCTGCAGCAACATATTCGTTGAATGGAATGTAGAGAAGGTCTTTTCAAGTATCTCTTTCTCCGTTACTTCTTCACCACAAAGTCTCATCATTGAAACTATTTTGAACAATACAGAATTGTATTCATCCACAGACTTATAGTCCATGAATCTGAGATTCTTCCACTCATATTTAGCCTTTGGAAGTAGCACCGTTTTCTGGTGATCATATCTACGCTGTAAAGTGGTCTAAAGGTCTAGTGGATTCTCTTTAAACCTTCAATGAGATGATGGCGTATAATACAAATCGCCCTATATCTGTTCTTATCATTCTCATTGTTTCCCTCGTTGATAGTATCACCGAGTCCCTTTGACCTCAGGTTGATCTTTGTATCTAGCACCCACTGTAAATAATTATCTCCAGAGAGATTAAGGGCTGCATAGTCTAGATTTGAGATTTTTGACATCTGGATCACATTATTAATTAGATTTAGGTTTTACAATGTGATCATTCGACCATAAGACATTCAAGAAAAATCGGCCACAATCAAGCCTTATGCGGCCATATAATCAAACAATTGGATCGGTTATATAAAATCTACTTGACCATGGTGCGAACAATCCTAGTTTATGTTTCTATATGTAACAAAGAGATTAAGGCCACACGGCCATATGCTTTTATTAATGAAACCAATTTGAGTTTGTGTAATGTATATGCTGGTCGATTTAAACAAGACGAATGCAATTCATATTCAGATTTTCATGCAAACAACCCTAGCAATCGGTTTTATGTAACAACATATAAAGTCTTTAGGGTTTCAATTTAAGCAATACAGGCTGCCGGTTTAATCAATATGAATTCAAGGTTTCAAGGCCTTTAGGATTTAAATTCGATTTAGATTATTCAATTAATCTATCAATCCTAAAACCTCAGATCAACAAACACTCAATCAAGAACAACTAAAATCGGATTCAATCTTTTAGGTTTAGGGTTTCGATTCCAGAATTAGGATTTCTTAAATTCAGATCAGGAACAATCAATAACAGCAATCAATATGTTCTAAGGAATCGATTTCTAGGTCAAGTTATGAGATTGTCGGTTTTAGATTTATATGTTTTAGGGTTTTGATCAAGAACATGGGATTCCATAATGATGGATTAGGGGTTTTAGATTTGATCATTATGTTCTCAGATTTAGTCTGTATACCTCTGTTTTGTAGGTCTGAACCGGACCACCAAAGATCAGAGACGAGCTGAGATGGACGGACGCAAGACGGCTCCTTGTCGGGTCGCAGGCCGAGAGCGATCGCGAGCTTGTTGCTTCTCGCGGACTGTTGCGTCTGTTCGGGGACTTGATCTGAGTTGGATGCAAGCTGAGCTGACACTGAGGACGTTGAACATGAACAGGGAACGTCTAGGAGCTGAGCTTGATCATCGGAGTTGAGACAGGACAGAGAACGTCTAGGTTCGTCGCCGGCTTAGGGTTTTTAGGGTTTAGTGGTTTCGATTTTGTCTCAGGGTTTTTGAAGTCTATCGTGCTGATAAAGTGTTGTAAAAGAATGGGGAATTCTTCTGTTATTATTAATGATCAATAGAAGTTCCTTTATATAAGGATTACAAGATAAGTAAAAAAGAAATTATCCAAAACCAAATCCAACAGGAAATAGAAAAAACTACTAAAACCTAGAAAAGGAAACTGGGCTGATCATGGCCGACTGGAAACTCCTGGCCGCCTCTCTTTCACACGGTTGGGCCTTGGTTATGGGCCATCCACTTATTGATTTATAACAGGCGGTGAATAGACTGCGCAATTTTTTGGGCTCAATTTCAACCGTTTTGACCCTCAAACGGGATGTGGAAAGTTACAGCACGTAAAAAAGATTGAAAGTGGATTCTCAGGGTGTTTTTGATGCTTTCTTAACGCCATTAACCTCGACGCACTTTTTTGCTCGCAACAAAACGAACAGAAAATCATGTTTTCCCCACAACCTTACACTTGGATTGGTCGAGAAAAGGATATATAGAAACGAGAGTGTTGTACTGACGGGTGCGATCATACCAGCACTAATGCAACGGATCCCATTAGAACTCCGCAGCTAAGCGTGCTTGGGCGAGAGTAGTACTAGGATGGGTGACCTCCTGGGAATTCCTCGTGTTGCACCCCTTTTTATT
>NW_013617415.1:72675-75175 GCF_000695525.1 Brassica oleracea var. oleracea | reverse complement strand
TTGGTCCATGCATTCTCGTCTACCATTTGATGCTATCTCCCGAAGACCGTAGCGAACCCATTTCGTGTTTCCCGCCATTCTAAGTCGTCGATCAAACTTTACAGTAAAAACCGCGGAAAGTTCGTTCTTTATCGAAAGAAGCCGTAATAAACGCTTCGAGTCAGAAGACCGCCCAAAGGGACCTAAGACATCACTCGAGGCCTGATTTCTTAACCAACAGCCCGTAAGCCGCACAATGGTTTACGCTTGGTTTGTAAGGAAAGATAAACGTCAAGTTTCCGCAGATAAATACGAAATTTTAAAGATAATTACGAAGATCGGAAAAAATGGAATATCTCCATTTTTATGCTATGACGGCGTAAGGGCAGAAGAGAAAAAGCGTAAACCGACCTAGGAGCCCGTATATAAGGAGTCCTAGGCGAGAGGCATAAAGGAGAAATTTTCAGCAGAAACTTAGCACTTAGAGCAATTAGGCAACTTTCCGTTTTTGTTATTCGAGCTGCGACTCAATTAGGTTTAGCCGTCTTAGGGTTGTTAGAACTAGGAATCTCGCCGACAGCTCTTGAGCCCAGGCTTATACCTTGTTGTAAACGCTCATACGCAAATTCGGAATAAGACTTCTCTTTGCTCTCTTTTTACGATTTCTTATACTTTATCGTTGTTATCTCGTGTTCTGATTGCTTAGCGTGTGGTATTAGCAGATATCCGAGACCTCTGGGAAACTAGGGTTCTCCTAATTTCCTAATTTAAACGGAAATAGACTGTGCGAATTTTGGTTCCCACAGTTTGGCGCTAGAAGGAGGGGGGTACGGATCTATCTAACTCTCAACCACATCACGCTCAACCAGACATGTCAACTGACAACACGGATAACGTGCATACTCCTCTTAACAGAAGCAGTGGCACTGATCTCCACACTCTCGCGGCGGACGTATCCGCGGCCAACACACCAGCCAACGCCACGCCGCTCGAGGAGTTTAAAAAGATGTTCGCCACCTACGAAAAAAGGTTGGAAGAACAACACAGGTTCGTGAGAACCTTGACCAAACAGGTTGAAACCTTAACGGCAAGGACCAGAGCAATCCATCCCCGTGGAACCAGTAATGTCAGCGGGAAAAGACTTGACTTCGCTACCCCACTCGATAGGCCTGGAGCCGCGAGGGAACAAACTTCGGGTAAAAACCCTAGCGAAAAATCTCCCGTCGAAAAGGGGAACCCTGAAAGTCCTCCGCCTACCGCGAAAGATTCGGAGGATAATGAAGTCGAGCTCGTCGACCTGGATCCTAGCGATGTCTCCAACGATACCGATGAGGACGTCGACAGACATCCAAGAAGGACCAGAAGCCGATCTGCTCGGGAAAGCTCTCCGTTCGACAAACCGATGACGGAAGAGGAGGAAGTCCTCTATTGGAACAAACAAGAAGAGCAGGCTGAAAAGCAAACCGAGCTCACTCGCAGTAAACACCAACAGGCTCGGAAATCTGCTGGCGAGACGTCGGATATCCGCGATCTTCGCGACTATATCACCAAGACTGCGGCAGAAGTAGGAGCCGTGAAATCCAAAATTCATCACGCTACCAGCGCTGCACTTGAGATCGATAGGCTGCTGGAAGGGGCTCGGAAGACCCCCTTCACCACTCGCATCTCAGATATGAGGGTATCCGATCCGGGAAAAATCAAAGTACCGAAGTATGATGGTACGACCGATCCGAATGCGCACCTTCAGGCTTTCCACATAACGATGGGAAGAGCGAGAATGAAGGACAGCGAAAAAGACGCCGGCTACTGCTGCCTGTTCGTCGAGAATCTGGAAGGAGCAGCCCTCGAATGTTCGCACGCCTTAGGCGAAACTCTATTGGGAGTTTCCAACAGCTTGCATCGGAATTTTTCAAGCAATACTCTATGTTCATAGATAGAGAAACTTCCGATGTCGATCTCTGGAGTCTGTCCCAGAGGGAAGATGAACCCCTCCGCGAGTTCATCAGCCGATTCAAGCTGGTAATGTCCTAGGTCAGCGGGATAAGCGAAAAGGTGGCCATTGATGCGCTCAGAAAGACGCTCTGATACAAGTCAAAATTCAGAAAATGGATAACCCTCGACAAACCGCGGACGATCCAGGACGCCCTCCACAAGGCGACAGACTACATCATAATCGAGGAAGAAACAAAAGTCTTATCGCAAAAACATAAGTCGGCAAGACCATACTCGAAAGATGTAGATCCAAAAATAAAGAAGAAGAAGAAGAACTCTCGTAACGATAAGTATGTCCATCACGAGGGCCAAACCAGGGCACAATTACGCGATCAGTTCGGACCAGGGCCGAACCACTGGTAATACATGGACTCGCAATCAAGGATATGACAAAAACACCTTCTGCGAGTTCCACCAGTCCCGAGGACACCCCACGACTAAATGCAAAGTCTTGGGAGTAAGGCTGGCCGCGAAGCTACTAGCTGGAGAGCTCTCGGAAGTGACCAGCGTGAAAGATCTCATCCTCGAG
>NW_013617415.1:71692-72558 GCF_000695525.1 Brassica oleracea var. oleracea | reverse complement strand
GGACGACAAGGGGAACAATAACAATCGTCGCAGAGTCAACATGATCATTGGAGGATCGCAAACTTGCCTACATGATCACAGAGGAGGAAGCTGGTGGGATCGACCAACCTCACTGCGATCCGCTCGTCATACATCTCGGCATACGAGATCTGGAAGTCGGAAGAGTACTCATTGAGACGGGAGCACGGTCAATGTAATCTTCCGTGACACTCTCAATCGGATGAGCATCGAACTCGGAGAAGTAACTCCAACGCTGAAACCGTTCACGGGTTTTTCAGGCGAAGTATCGATGACCCTTGGGTCGATTCAGCTGCCAGTCATGGCGAAGGAGATCACGAAAATCGTCGAATTCGCGGTAGTCGATCATCCTGCTATCTACATCGTGATCATGGGAACCCCATGGCTCACCACCATGCAAGCCGTTCCATCAAAGTACCACCTGGGTGTCAAATTCCCGACCCCAAATGGAATCGCAGCTATCTGGGGATGTCAGAAACCGTTGTGACTATGCTTCCTCGCGGAGCACAAGTTAAGGCAAATGATGAATTCTGCAACGGCAAATCGCAAGCGCACGAAGATAGATCAATCTTCGGCCTAAAACGTTTCAAGAAAAGACGATTTAACATCGTCTGCTGATGCAAACGGTTTGGGCGTCGAAACTCAACACGAGTCCAAAGTCGACACTACAACTCAACCGGAACATCCAGAAGAGAACGCTGACCCGGCCACGGTCATCACGATCAAGGTGGTCTGCACGGCCACAACCGCCGAGTAAAAATGCTCGCGGCATAAAACAGAACTAAGAGATGGCTTGATCCTCGAAAGAGGTACGTAGGCAGCTCGTTGCAAGACGAGTTCAGCTATCC
>NW_013617415.1:69503-71594 GCF_000695525.1 Brassica oleracea var. oleracea | reverse complement strand
GGGGGGGGGGGGTGGGTGAGTGTGTATACTCGTATACTCGCACATAGCAAAAGATGCGTTATTGTAATCGAGTTTTTAGAGATTTCGAAATTTTTTACTACAATATGCGTCGCTCCTTTTTATTAAAACACTTGCGCTTCAATTAACACAAAAGTCTTAGAACACGCTCAGAAAATCTACAAACGTTAAAACTTTTGTCAGCGGCCTCATATGGCCCAAAATCGCAAAAAAATCTCTCTTCAGCACCGAAAATATACGTATAGTCTTCAAAATAACTGAGAGACGTCGCCAAGACGATGCAAACAAATTGTCCGAACACGACCACAAAATTTTTACACCCCGTTCGTCGATTGGCCCCGACGAACACATCAGCCGTCTTAAACAAACACAACTTGATCACTCTTTTGATCTTCGAACGTCCAACAGAAGGACGAAAGCGCGCTATAAAAAAATCCAAAATTTTGGTCTAGCACTTCCAGTTGACTTAAAAATGGTCTCTGGAAAGATGTTCAATTCATACCATTCAAGTCATATAAGCCGAGAACCTATCGCGGACTTTAAATCGGTACGAATCAGGTAGAAATCGCAACAGGAAAATAGATAGCCGGCTAGTCACCGCACAAACCTTAAAACTGAGAGTAAACCTAGGTCTTGCCCTAAACCTATTGTGGGAACCGAAAATCGCACTTTCGATTTCCGTTTAAATTAGAAAAGTAGGAGAACCCTAGTTTCCCAGAGGTCCCGGATATCTGCTAATACCACACGCTAAGCAGTCAGAACACGAGATAACAACGATAAATTATATGAAATCGTAAAAAGAGAGCAAAGAGAAGTCTTATTCCGAATTTCCGTATTAGCGTTTACAACAAGGTATAATCCTGGGCTCGAGAGTTGTCGTCGAGATTCCTAGTTCTAACAACCCTAAGACGGCTAAACCTAATTGAGTCGCAGCTCGAATAACAAAAACGGAAAGTTGCCTAATTGCCCTAAGTGCTAAGTTTGCTCTGAAAAGTTCCCCCCTACATGCCTCTTGCCCAGGACTCCTTATATACTGGCTCCTAGGTCGGTTTCCGCTTTTCCTTTTCTGCCCTTATGCCGTCATAGCTTAAAAATGGAGATATTCCCTTTTTGCCGATCTTCCTAATTATCTTCAAAATTTCGTATTTATCCGCGGAAACTTGACATTTATCTTTCCTTGCGAACCAAACGTAAACCGTTGTGCGGCTTATGGGCTGTTGGTTAAGAAATCGTAAGTTGGACCTCGAGTCATGTCTTAGGTCCCTTTGGGCCGTTCGATAAAGAACAAGCTTTCCACGGTTTTTACCGTAAAGTTTGATCGATGACTTAAAATAGCGGGAAGCACGAAATGGGTTCGCTACGGTCTTCAGGAGATAGCATCGAAGGGTAGACGAGAATGCAAGGACCAATGTGGTATCGACGTTTCGGAAGAGCTCGGTCGCTATCCGCTCGGTCGCTACGTTAGCGACCAAGCTTGGCTCGAGCTCGGTTGCTACGTAGCGACCGAGCGTCCGTATGAGCTTGGTTCGAGCTGAGTAGCGACCAAGCGGAACACGCGTTCGGTCGTTGCGTAGCGACCTTTTTTGAGCTCTTGTCTGATGTCTCGTGAATGTGTTTTCTCCGCAAGATTCTTCGTAAAAATAAATCTTTTTCGAAGATTTATTTTTAGTCAAAAATTTCATGCCGATTTTTACGGACTTTCGGACATTGATCCCGTCGTGACCGATGAGCTTATAGCGTGAGGTTCTAGCAAGTGGCTTGGCAAGTTAGGCAAGTTAGATGAGTTAGGCGGAATTAATGGTCGAAAAAGTCAGTGGTAAGTGGTTTTCTCGCTTTTGTAAAAGTAGAATGCGATAAGATTTGGGCTGCGCCTTATGACGGCTGCCTATGTACCCTTGTTGAAGGGATCAAGCCTTTTGTAGTTCGTCTTGGAGTTAAGGTTCTTATGACTTGTTTTCTAGCGAGACCTTTACGGTCTAGTTTTTATGTAGAGGTTATCAGGCGTGTTGCTTCCGATGGCATTTTATATGGGTGTAGAAGGAAGACTACGAGTTGTCATCTCGTAATCTAACT
>NW_013617415.1:67318-69028 GCF_000695525.1 Brassica oleracea var. oleracea | reverse complement strand
AGTCTTCGCGAAGGATATGTTTTGAGAAGATGTTAGTGCGTATGACTGTCTGGTCTTCCAAGAAAGTGTTTTTATCGAGGAAGGAAATTTCGTCGAAGAACAAATCTTCAGGCGTCTGCGACGTCTAACAAGGCTGAAGATTTGTTATTCTTTCGTATGCTGCATTTCGTGCTTGAAATGTTCGCGGGTTTGAAGATGTTTTGCGATGTTGGAAGGGTTTATTCTTAGCCCTGCGTTTGAGAAACGTTCTTGTTTGACTACAGATGTTCGCAGCCAAAATTTTTGTTCCTGTTTGGATGCTAATAATTTGATTTGCGATCGAGGAATTAGGAATGAGGTGTCGCGTAAATTTTTCCATGGGAAGAAGCGTTTTCCTTCATAGTGATTTGTGAAGTGTTGGCTTTCTGAGATCTATTTCGTGTATTTTTGAGGATGTTTCGTATAGCTCTAGAATCTTTGTTACAAATTTTTCCTTACATGCCGCGTATTATGGGTAAAACGTTGCGGGCTTAAAGTGAATTGTGGAGCGTATTGAACTTGGTCAATTTTGAAAAAGTTTAGATCTTCCTTTAACCATTGGGTTGTTAGGACTGAGTTTCATTACGAAGAATTTATCATATGACTTCGGACTGTAGGCTATACGATAATTATTCTCTTAATAGTCACACGACGTTTTTAGACAAATCTTAGATTGTCGTTTAGCCGTTAACTGATGGAGCTATGGTTTCTCAAATAGTTTGACTTGGCGTGAGGGATGTGTTCACTCAGATAGCCAAGGATGTTGTAGGTCAACGATCGTCCTTAAAGGGGATGACAAATATTGGTTTGGACCTTTAGTGGAAGGCGTAATTGACCGAAGGCCAAAGAGCGCTTGTCGAGATTGATAGGCCAAGTTTGCCGGGGTTATCCATGCTAATATGGCCGATAGTCGTAGAAAACGATTTTCCGCTCTAGGTTTCAGTTATACGACTAATATTTTGCGTAATGTGACCTATAGTCTTATGAAAATCGAATCTTTTTTGCCTGAGGAAGACGAAGCCCAAGAGGTTTGCTACATAACCAGTGTGGAGTCAGTGGCGGGACGACTGCCTTCTCAGATGTGACCGAGGGAAAAGAAAAGCATAAGCCAGCGAGCCACACGGTTCTTCATAAAGCCTGTTATGTTAACTTTAGAAAGTTTCAACATAAGACTTGGCCTGATTGTTCGAAGGATTTTTCGCGTAAGTAACGGGGACCGGTTTTATGAAGGTTGTAGATTGGTGATATGTAAACATATGTTAAAGTAGCGTTGTTTCTGTGGGTTTCACGAGAAACGTTTCTGCTGTGATTTCGATCCTAGTTGAAAGTCGCTTGGAGTTACTCATGGAGTGTTACCGAAGTTTATTTCATTCCGATCTAGTCTCAGAACATTTTACATAGGTTTTATGAAAGGATTCTTATGACACATTCGTTTCTGGAACGAATTGGTCAACCAGAGGTGGATCTAGCCACCATCGGGAGGAAAGCGTCTCTTTGTGCACGATGCTACATCTATTCTCGAGTTTTCTTCGTCACAAATGTTTTCGATGCTTTTTCGTGACTCACTTGGTACAACGGAAACTAAAAGAAATGCTTTGGTGATTAAAGATTTCTCGTAGAAATTTTTAAACGAAACTGGCTTTCTAAAACTGGAAAGTACTTCAATACTTTGGCTAATCGTCGAGTTTCAGT
>NW_013617415.1:67081-67228 GCF_000695525.1 Brassica oleracea var. oleracea | reverse complement strand
TCTGGATATGTTGCTAGCGTTTAGACGAATTTTAGATTGTCGTTTGCCTACTTGATACGATTTGCTTTGACAAAATTGTTTTCTTGACGATTTGCAAAAGATTTTGAAGTTTGGGAGTATACGAGTATAGTATACGTACCTACTCCC
>NW_013617415.1:61100-66913 GCF_000695525.1 Brassica oleracea var. oleracea | reverse complement strand
ACGTTCCCTGAAGTTCTATGGCAGTCTCAAAGGCGTTTTTATTTCTTAGTGATTTCCTACAAAAATTCCAAGTCTGATTTCAAAAATTTCTAGTCGGAAATACCTTAGTTCTCTCGAAGACGCAATTTTGTCTCTTCCAAGTTTTGCTTGCTTATTTCCCCTTCCTCTTCTCGTGTATGTTCACCATTTTTGATATTGGTCTTTATCCTTTAAACGTGACATTTATCTTCCGAACTTGACTGTTATCTTCTCCTTAGATACGACGTCAATTTTTATAAAAAGGTTCAACGTAATCGTATAGTTAAGGCGGCTAAGGTGTTAATTTAACCGGTGCAGTTTTATACGATTAATCTGAATCCAAGCGAGAAAATAAGTCTTTGCGGTTTTTTTTATCGTAAAGTTCCAATGGTAACTCCAATCAAGATGAAACAAGAGACGTTTCGATCGAGATTTGAAGGAGAACACAAAGATGGAGGTAAAGGCGAGTAGGAGCAAGCGAAGGAGTTTAGACGAGTCTTACTTGTTTTTGTCGTAAAATCTCAACGGAAACTCCGATTGAGACGAAACAAAAAGCGTTTCGATGAGGATTGAAAAGAGAACCTAAAGGAAAACCTTTCTGAGGCCTGACAGGTCGCTATGTAGCGAGTGAAGGTCTGACAGGTCGCTACGTAGCAAGTGGAAGCAAACCAAGAAGAGCCTACTTATTTTCGTCGTAAAATCTCAACGGAAACTCCGATTGAGACGAAACAAAAAGCGTTTCGATGAGGATTGAAAAGAGAACCTAAAGGAAAACCTTTCTGAGGCCTGACAGGTCGCTATGTAGCGAGTGAAGGTCTGACAGGTCGCTACGTAGCAAGTGGAAGCAAACCAAGAAGAGCCTACTTATTTTCGTCGTAAAATCTCAACGGAAACTCCGATTGAGGCGAAACGAAACGTGTTTCGATGAGGATTAAAACGAGAACGCAGAGGAGGACCTTTCTGTGGCCTTACTGGTCGCTACGTAGCAAGTGGAGAGTTTGCTTGAGCTCGGTCGCTACGTAGCGACAGAGCCGTGTGCGTGCTCGGTCGCTACGTAGCGACCGAGCTGTGTGCGTGCTCGGTCGCTATGTAGCGACCGAGCTGTGTGCGTGCTTGGTCGCTACGTAGCGATCGAGCCTTGAGCGTTCTCGGTCGCTACGTAGCGACCGAGCTTGGCTAGAGCTCGATCGCTACGTAGCGACCGAGCTGTGTAATCGATTTGGGAGAACAAGTTTTACCCTTCCAAAAAGTTTTCGAAAAACGTGTTTTGGTAAAACCCTTACACATTGAAACTTCTTTAGCTCGGAAATGAGCCAAACTTACGGGATTTGATAAAATTTATCAATTTCCATTATTTTTAGACAGAGAAATCGCAAGATCGTTTTGTAGCACTTCCTGTTGGCGAAAAGTCGCGACTAGGTTTTTTCGATTTTTTTTAGGCACTATGGCGTTTGCGTAAGTGTTGGCCATAGGCGCAGTGGCGGTGGGGGTTGTCTTACCAGCGTTGTTGCGAACTGCGATTTTGTCTTTCGTATTTCAAGACATTGTTCTGATCAAGCGTTTTGTGGCTGAGCATTAGATTGATCCGTACCCCCCTCCTTCTAGAGCCTATCTGTGTGAACCGAAAATAGCACTATCGATTTCCGTTTAAATTAGGAAAGTAGGAGAACCCTAGTTTCCCAGGGGGCCCGGATATCTGCTAATACCACACGCTAAGCAATCAGAACACGAGATAACAACGATAAATTATATGAAATCGTAAAAAGAGAGCAAAGAGAAGTCTTATTCCGAATTTGCGTATGAGCGTTTACAGCAAGGTATAATCCTGGGCTCGAGAGCTGTCGGCGAGATTCCTACTTCTAACAACCCTATGACGGCTAAACCTAATTGAGTCGCAGCTCGAATAACAAAAACGGAAAGTTGCCTAATTGCTCTAAGTGCTAAGTTTGCTCTGAAATGTTTCCCCCTACATGCCTCTCGCCTAGGTCTCCTTATATACTGGCTCCTAGGTCGGTTTCCGCTTTTCCTCTTCTGCCCTTACGCCGTCATAGCTTAAAAATGGAGATATCCATTTTTGCCGATCTTTCTAATTATCTCCAAAATTTCGTATTTATCCGCGGAAACTTGACAATTATCTTTCCTTGCGAACCAAACGTAAACCGTTGTGCGGCTTACGGGCTGTTGGTTAAGAAATCGTAAGTTGGGCCTCGAGTCATGTCTTAGGTCCCTTTGGGCCGTCTTCTGACTCGAAACGTTTATTACGGCTTCTTTCGATAAAGAACAAACTTTCCGCGGTTTTTACCGTAAAGATTGATCGATGACTTCGAATGGCGGGAAACACGAAATGGGTTCGCTACGGTCTTCGGGAGATAGCTTCTAAGGATAGACGAGATTGCATGGACCAATGTCGTATCGACGTTTTGGAAGAGCTCAGTCGCTACGTAGCGACCAAAACTTTGGTTCGAGCTCGGTCGCTACATAGCGACCGAGCTCCGGCTGGACGTTTGGTCGCTGCGTGCTCAAGCTTGGTTGCTACGTAGCGACCGAGCGGAACGGACGCTCGGTCGCTACGTTAGCGACCGAGCTTAGTCGCTACGTTAGCGACCAAGCTTGGTCGCTACGTAGTGACCGAACGGAATAGACGATCAGTCGCAACGTAGCGCCCGAGCTTGGCTCGAGCTCGGTCTCTACGTAGAGACCAAGCGGAACACGCGTTCGGTCGTTGCGTAGTGACCTTTTTTGAGCTCTTGCCTGATGTCTCATGAATGTGTTTTTTCCGCAACATTCTTCGTAAAAATAAATCTTTTTCGAAGATTTATTTTTCGTAAAAACGTTCATGCCGATTTTTACGGACTTTCAGACACTGATTCCGTCGTGACCGATTTTGACCCCAACACCCATCGCATTGGCCTCAGACATCTCAAGACATGATATCTAAACAATACGAGATCCTAAACCTTGTGTCTCCGTTCACATCTCAACGTTCCCGAAAGTTGTAAGAGTAAGAAATTTTTACGAACGAACCGACACATTGAACGTCCCAACCGAATTAAATATGAGACGACAACTCAAATTTACTTCAAATTTACTCGAAATGATTCAAAATAAAACACCCGTCTTATATATAAAGACCGCATAAAACGGTGGGGATTCAAAGCCACACTCGGTAGAAAAAGACAAATAAAAGCCATACTCGGCAACAACGCAGGATAAATAAACAACCTCCTCCCTCCAGATAATCGCTCCACCTCTCAAGGCTCAAAGTAAAAGTTCCCGGACAACGAAGCTCCAAACGCATCAGCGGGGCGATCCACCTCCTCGTAATCACCAGGAAACTCGGTCGTGGTCTCTATGGTATCGGGAGAAACCGGGATGGGATCCCAGAATCCCTGAATCCTCCCGTCGATCAGAGAAATGAGCGCCTCAGCGTGAGTATGATCCTTCATGCCGCCTTTCATTAACTTCATCTCCTTCTAGAAAACGTAATTCACCGCCCGCGTCTTCCAAAGACTCCCGACTGAACCGCGACACTCATGGAAATTGCCTAGCGAGTTGAAAGCATCCTTGAGGTTCCCGTACTCGACCTGGAATTGAGAGGCGCAAGTCTTCATCACCTCGATAATCTCTCTCTTGCCCTTCCGTTCCGCCTTGCGAACAGCCCTGGCATGATCACGAGCGAGTTGTGTATCTCGCTCCAACATCTCGCCTTGCATGCGAGCAAGATCCCTTTCCGCTTTCTCTGCTTTAAAGCGATAGATCATGGCTTCTCTATGGCTCGCCTCAATGGCCGATCCAAGCAAGTTCAAGCCCTGCAAAACCGATTAACACGTTATATGCAAAAAAAAAATATATACATGAAACGATCGTCAAAATTCTTAAAGCCTATACCCCGTTGATGATACGAGATCCTTCCGCGACCAATTTCGGCCTCCCCGACTCGTTCATAGCCGGAGGAGTATCGAAGCCCGAGGGAAGACCAGAAAAGAAATCATCAAAGTCCGGAATAGGGACCTCGCTCGTACCGCTTCCATCGCCGAAAGCAAAGTCCGGATCCCATCCTGGAAGCTTAGAATCGCCCACCGAAAACTCTATGTCACCAAGATCAATATCTTTCCCCTTCGAAGAGTTCGGCCCCGTCGCAACCGTGGGAGCAGCGTCGGGACCCTGGTCATCAGGCTCGGAGTCGCTTCTTGTTTCCCCGTCCAAAACAGGACAGGGATGCTCAAATCCCAACGCCTTTCGAACTCTCTTCGGCGTAAAGGAAGTCCAGAAAAACGACAGTTCCTGAGAAGATCCCTCACTGCGATAATATCCTCAGGGAACGGAACAAGAAGATTGATGAAGGGACGATCGTTCGGCAACCTCCGGAACAATGGGATACAACTCTTTTCAACAGACGCAGCGTCTATACGAACGAAGAAGAAAAATTTCTTCCACGAGTTGAAGTTGGAAGTAAACCCTTTAGCCACCGACATGAAGTTCCGAGGGCCAGCTCGTATCCTTGATGATCTGTAACCTAAGAAGCGCTTCAAAGTGATCGATGGTAAGGGAGAGACCATGCTCGTAGCTCAGGATCAGGACTCCAATGAGATGCTGGATGCCAAGGGGATTTAGTTGGCTTATCGCCACCTCAAAACGATCCAACACACGGACGATGATTTTGGGAATTGGGAACCACAAGCGATAGCGCACTACGATGCTTCATAACAAGTAAAGTAACCCTCCGGGGGACTGCTAGCGCGCTCTCCTTGACAAGGAACCCAGAACTCCACAGCATCCGAAATCTGATAGAACGACCGTATGATCTCGAGGAATTCGCTAGTACTCCTACTTGGTGCACTTTCCTCGACCAAGCAACGGTTCATGACCGGGGACGACTTCTCTTTGGGAGGTGTGATCGAACCATAACACGCGACCCACCATGCCTCGTTCTCGGCCGGGTCTACCGAATGAGGAACGAATTCTATCTTCGGGACAAGGAGCTCTTCAGAAACGTTTGCGGGCGAGGACCCTTTCTTCGAACTCCTTTTCTTACTCGACATTTCGTATTTTCCTTTTGAAAATCAAGAAGAAAAGGATAGAGAGAAAAAAAGAAAATTTTCAAAAACCTCTCTATGAGAATGAGTAAGTGTAAAGGTTGTAAAGAAGTTACCTCCCTTCTTATAGGCACAGAAAATTACTATTTACTTGCGGATTTTTGGACACGAACTTCGGCCATATACACAAATCTCGTCCGAACTCGCCATACCGCGCGTTAGAATCTCACTAGAAATCCACGATTCTAACGAGCTGGGGGGCAAACTGTTGGGGTCAAAAATGGTTACAATGAAGTTAATGTCCAAATCCCCGCAAAATACAAGCATGTCTCTCCGCAACAAATCATGCTCGGTCAATAAAACGTCGCAACGTATGTTCCCGAGATAAAGCTTCGTTTGAATTCTATTTAGATCAAATATAAGCCATCGGAAACATACCCAGACCAGCTACGGATAAGTCTGAGTATGACGATCAGCACACGGACGAACTGAGCTCGGTCAATACGCAACCACCGCACATGCACGCTGTCCGGTCGCTACGTAGCGACCGAGCGTCCGTTCCGCTCGTTCGCTATGTAGCGACCGAGCTCTTTCGAAACATTGACGACATTGGTCCATGCATTCTCCTTTACCCTTTGATGCTATCTCCCGAAGACCGTAGCGAACCCATTTCGTGTTTCCCGCCATTCTAAGTCGTCGATTAAACTTTACGGTAAAAACCGCAGAAAGTTCGTTCTTTATCAAAAGAAGCCGTAATAA
>NW_013617415.1:59545-60844 GCF_000695525.1 Brassica oleracea var. oleracea | reverse complement strand
TCAGAGCAAACTTAGCACTTAGGGCAATTAGGCAACTTTCCGTTTTTGTTATTTGTGCTGCGACGCAATTAGGTTTAGCCGTTTTAGAGTTGTTAGAACTAGGAATCTCACCGACAGCTCTCGAGCCCAGGCATATACCTTTTTGTAAACGCTCATAGGAAAATTCGGAATAAGACTTCTCTTTGCTCCCTTTTTACGATTTCTTATACTTTATCGTTGTTATCTCGTGTTCTGATTGCTTAGCGTGTGGTATTAGCAGATATCCGGGACCTCTGGGAAACTAGGGTTCTCCTACTTTCCTAATTTAAACGGAAAAATAGACAGTGCGAATTTCGGTTCCCACAAGGTGTCGCCGCGCATGCGTCTGGAGCCATACGAAGCGACACACGGGCTGGCACACGGCTTGTTCCTGATTGGTTGCTGATTCCTATAAATATCCCATGACCCCCTCATTTTAACCCATCCAGAACACATTAAACCTGCTTCAAAACGTGATAGAGAAAGCAAATAAAGAAAGATCGAGTTTCGATAGTTTTCGAGCGATTTAGGCAGTTTTTGAGAACAGTTACTCTGCCGATTTTGAGTCAACATCTGGAGAAGGTTTTGTTCAAGTGAAGAGAGATCAGTTCTTGTGGAGACCAGTTCAAGACCAGTATGGACGTGAGTCTACTTGAGAAGGTTGAGAAAGGGTTCGGATCACAGAAGTCGGGTTTGGGGTCAAGGCCACGATCAACCAAAAACTGTGAGTTATAATCAATTGATTGCTGAGTTGTTTTCATGCAGGGTCCCGTTACTTGGAAGTTGGATCATGGCAGGAGGCCAGGTATAACTGAGTAACTGTTTGACTAGTTAATAATTGAGGTTATGTTGATTAAGTTGATAGCATGCTTGTTATTGCTTGAGAACCGTAGTAGCATGCAAATGGTTAGGTTGATTGGTTAGTTAGCGAATGCGGAATGCTTAGATGATATCGCTAAGTTGTGGATAGTTAGCTATTCTGGAATTCGTCTTATGCTAGATTTTGGAATATGATTGATTGTGTTAATTTGCGATTAATACTAGGAACCTTGTATTATTTTATCGGGTTTAGTATTAATCATATATTGGCCATATAGCATTTGTGTAACCCACAATGCTAGGCATATTGGGGGCAGTGACCCGAAGGACTGTGGGCTGTCGCGCGGTGACCCGAAGGACAGTGGGCCGCGGTCGGGTGAAAGTTCCTTCTTTTGGCCTTTGTGGTAGAAAGATGGGATATTGCCGATAGTGAAGGAGGAACATAACGTCACCAGGGCCCGA
>NW_013617415.1:47909-59467 GCF_000695525.1 Brassica oleracea var. oleracea | reverse complement strand
TGCTAGTTATCTTGCTATCGTTTACCGCTGCGTATTTCGGATATTGCTTATTGTTATTGAATTGTGTTGTTAGGTGAACCTCTCGCTTTAGATTGTTTAGGGTGGGATAGCGAGGGGTTGTATTTGTTAGGTGGGGATTGTAACTCACTGAGTAATGCTAGATTACTCACTCCTCACTCATTGTTGTTTTCAGGTGACCAGTAGTGAGCTCGTATAAGGCGCGGGAGGCTAGGCTGGCTGGTGAAGATTTGCATCTTTTTGCTTAAGATGCTTTCAGACAATAAGTATGTACTTTGGATTTCTTGGCATGCCACCACTTGTATAATATTTTGTGTATTGTAAACCAGATATTATATAAGATAAATAAAGCGAATGTTTTGCGCAAATGCCTTGTTGTTCTGATATTAGCTTGTCCGAGCTAACACAACGTCAGATTGGAGTACGGGTTGAGAAGCCTTAGGCTTTGGTCTTACGGGACGTGTTAGTGGGCGGCCTGGCCTACTTACGAATTGTAATTTTTGTAAATTTGGCTGGATTGCCCGTTAACCCGTCATGTAGCGCTCCCAAACCTTGGTAGACGGTCGGGCCGTCGATCATGTTCTTGTTTGATTGTTGGCCGGTTGTTCGACCTATGCAAAAAACGGTTTGGGGGTGTTACAGAGGTGGTATCAGAGTATGGTTTCGTCCATGCGTAACACAAGTGCTTTTTAAAGATTTTATCGAGCCAAAGGAGTCGCAAAAAGATGATTAGGAAACCAGCCGCTTCCCGTAGTAGGAATATGACTTACCCTTTTGATTGTGTGCAGATGGCTAATCGCGGGACAGGTAATTATGGATGAGGTCGGATATGGGGAGAGGGCATGGATTGGACAGGCGGAGGATTGGGTTACAGATCTGATCAGAATAATGGAAATGGCATCAGTGAGATGTTTAGACACGATAGGAGCCCTCTGCAGAGAACAAGATCTTTTCCTGTTTATGGAAACAGGACTAGAGTGAGAGAAGACAGTATGGCGAGCATTAGTCCAAGTCGTATTTGGCACCGGAGACATCAACATGATAAATCCTCTCAATCAAACCCAAGGCCAGATAAATACCGTTCCACTGAACGACCACAAGATCAAGGAGCGGAAAACACCCTGAAGCTTTTACATGACATGATGACTGAGGCATTTGGTAACCAAGGCAGGCGTACTCAACCCCCTGAAGTTTCCAAGCTATTATCTACCTAGAAGAACATGGGATCCTACAAGTTCAAAGGAGGATCCGATCCTATTGAGGCCGACAAGTGGATTACTATGATGGAGAAGAATTTTGAAGCCATGGAGTGCCCGGAGAAGTACAAGAAGAAGACCGATGTGTACTACTTGGAAGGTGACGCCACAGGATGCTGGGACAGCATAGACAGGCAGCGTGGACACACCATCACCTTATGGGAGTCGTTCAAGATGGAGTTTGAGAGGAAATACTTTCCTCCAGAAGCGAAGCATCGGTTAGAGCGCCAGTTCATGAACCTTATTCAAGGAGATAGGCCCGTAAGGAGTTATGAGTCGGAGTTCACATGGTTGAGGTGACATGTCTTTGATGGGTGTGAAGATGAAGCAACTATGATCCGTAACTTTATGTACGGATTAAAGCCGGAGCTTGGAAGTCGTTTAGCTGGAAGCAACTTTAGCAGCTTATCGGAGTTGGTGGAAAAAGCTGTTAATGTTGAGACTGTAATGGAGGCTGAAAGGAAGACCATATCACATTCGGGTGGACACACCAAGTTTAGCCAAGGAGAAAGGCCGAATATCAACAAGGGTCCCAGATCTCACAAAGGCAAAGGGCGAGAATTTGGAGGCCAAACCAACAATCGTGGTAACACTGGAGTATGTTACACATGTGATCAGCCGGGACATATTTCAAGGTTTTGTCCCAAAAATCAGGGGAGTAACCAACAGAGTAACCAGCTGGGTTATTCATCGATAAGGATGGAAGATGTCACTTGTTTCTCTTACAGTATGAAGGGCCATTATGCATCGTCATGTCCAAACAAGCCAATCAATGCGACCCCTCTCGCGATCCGAACTCCTCCTAGGAGGTAGGGTTTACGCCTTAGGTGTAGAAAACCCAGACAAAGCAGGACCGTCAATCGGTCCCATCACATGTTGTGTGGGTTCTTCACCTCCTTTTCTTATTGAATGGAATTTAGTTGCTGGAATCTAGTTAGTATGCTGGTTAGGTATAGATTGCTTGATCGCTAGATTGCGCATTTAGAAATTTTGGATGATGATTTATGGTTGTGAGAATTTTGATTAGTATTTTTGTGATTGAGATATTGTTGATTGGATTACTGTGGCAGGAACCATACATGTTGCTGGTAAACCCACAAATGTATTGTTCGACTCGGTGGCAACACATAGTTTTGTCACCCCTGAAGTAGCTGCCCGGTTTTGGGATTGTTTTGTGGTTGACAGGATAAACGTGGCCGTCTTGACCCCCGCAGACAGAACCCTTCAAGCAGATCAGTGTATCAAGAATGTTCCATTGGTCATTCAAGGCAAAGAATCTGTGGCAGATTTGTTAGTCATGCCTTTGAAAGGGTACGAAGTAATCCTTGGAATGGATTGGTTATCGAGCTATGGAGTTCAGATCGACTGTGGAAAGGGAAGGTTGTTATTCGGCAGAGGTAAACGACCAGAGATGGTATACTATGGAATCAGTTCTAGTATGACCGTGTCATTGGTAGCAGCAATGAGAGTACACGATTTGTTTAAAGACGGGGAAGTATATTTGGTGACCTTATCGGTTAGTGGAGGAGCCACTAATGATGAAGTTAAGGTCAAAGACATTGAAGTGGTCCAGGAGTTTGAGGATGGATTTGCGCCACTAAAGGAATTACCTCCACCTCGGAGCAATCCCTTTACTATTACTTTGGAGCCTGAAGCAAAACCTATAGCTAAGGCACCATATCGGATGGCACATGCGGAGTTGGCCGAGCTAAAGAAGAAATTGGAAGATCTATTGGAAAAGGGATTCATCCGGTCAAGCTCTTCACCTTGGGGAGCTCATGTGCTATTTGTGAAGAAGAAGGACAGAAGCATGAGGCTGTGTATCGATTATCGTGGTATCAACAACATCACGATAAAAGAAAAGTATCCTCTTCCGAGGATAGACGAGTTGTTAGACCAACTAAAGGGAGCTAGTTGGTTTTCGAAGATTAATTTGGCATCAGGGTATCACCAAATTCTTATTGCCAATTCAGATATTATGAAGACGGCGTTTCGTACGAGGTATGGGCAGTACGAGTTTGTAGTTATGCCCTTTGGTCTCACAAATGCACCTGCGGCTTTCATGCGCTTGATGAATGAAATGTTTCACGACTACCTTGATAAGTTCGTGATCATTTTCATTGACGACATCCTTGTGTATTCGAGAAGTAAGGAGGAACACAATGAGCATTTGAGACTGGTTATGGAAAGGTTACGGAATCAGAAACTATTTGCCAAGTTCAGCAACTCCTCGTTTTGAAAGAGAGAGATAGGATTTCTGGTTCACATAGTATCAGGAGAGGGCGTGGCTGCTGATCCAGAAAAGGTCCAAGCCATACGAGAATGGCCTCGACCTACCACTGTGACAGAAGTAAGGAGTTTTCTCGGACTTGCGAGCTATTATCAGAAGTTTGTTAAGGACTTTTCCTCCATTGCAAAGCCATTAACTAAACTTACCGGTAAAGGAGTTCCTTTCTTATGGGTGGAAGAAACCAAGAAGGCATTCAAGAAGTTGGAGGAAGCTCTCACGACCGCAACTGTGTTAGCTTTGCCCGAGCAAGGTAAACCTTACACGGTTTACACGGATGCTTCACGAGTTGGGTTAGGTTGTGCTCTTAAGCAAGATGGGCGAGTCATTGCATATGCTTCACGACAACTACAGTATACATGACTTGGAGTTAGCGGCCGTGGTGTTCGCTTTGCGAATTTGGAGATCTTACTTGTATGGAGAAGAAGTAGAGGTATACACGGACCATCAAAGTCTTAAATACCTCTTCACTCAGCCAGATCTCAACCTGCGCCAGCGTAGGTGGATGGAGTTTGTGGCAGACTACGACATACAGATTCGCTACCATCCTGGTAAAGCGAATATTGTTACGGACGCCTTAAGTCGAAGAAAGATGGACACAGATTTAGAGAAAGAAGTGGAGCTGTTGAACCAAGAGTTGAAACAACTGAAGTTGGTAGTTTTGGAAGGGCAAGCATGCGAGCCATTGGGACTTCAAGAGGTGAACCAGGCCAGCTTGATTCAGAGAGTTTGAGAAGTACAACTTACGGATGAGAAGTTACTGAAGATTGCTGAGGAACTCAAAGGACAAGCCGGCCCAAATAATGTTGGATACTACTTGGCGGAGGATGGAACTTGGCTAATTAATGGGAGGATCACGGTTCCTAAAGGACAAGGGCTGAGAGATGAGATACTAAGGATTGCAAATCCTTCTTTACTTAGTATCCATCCTAGAAGTTCGAAGATGTACCGAGATGTGAGAAGATACTATCATTGGCCGGGCATGAAGAGGTCAGTAGCGCAATGGGTTGCTCAGTGTGCAACCTGGCAACAAGTCAAGGTCGAGCATCAAGTACCAGGAGGATTGTTACAAAGTCTTCTGATACCTAAATGGAAATGGGACTCGATTTCCATGGATTTCATTACCGGATTACCCACTGCTCTAGGTCGATCGAACAACTCGATATGAGTGATTGTGTATAGTTTAACCAAGGTTACACACTTGTTCCCTATGCGGGACACTGATAAAGTTGAAATTTTGACCGAGCAATACTTTGACCAAATCATAAAGTTACATGGTGTACCCTCAGACATCGTCTCAGATCGCGATCCAAGGTTCACAGCATCATTCTGGGAAGCATTGCAAGAAGCCTTGGGAACTAAACTGTACATAAGCACGGCGTTCCATCCAGAAACAGATGGCCAAACGGAGAGGACCATTCAGACCATCGAGGACATGCTGCGGATGTGTATTTTCGATTGGGCAGGAACTTGGGAGACGCATTTACCGTTGGTCGAGTTCTCGTACAACAACAGTCATCATTCGAGCATAGGGATGTCACCTTATGAAGCATTATATGGAAGGCCATGCAAAACGCCTATGTGTTGGATGGAAGTGGGCGAAAAAAGAATGTTTGGGTCACTTATTGTTCAGGAGACCATGATTAAGCTGGAGACGATTCAGACCAACATGAAGAAGGCTCAGGACCATCAGAAGAAGTGCGCAGACCAGTCAAGAAGAGAGGTTACTTTCGAGATAGGAGATTGGGTCCATTTGAAGGTTACTGCACAGAAAGGGAAGGACAGATTTGGCCAGGTCGGGAAACTTGCGGTCAGGTTCATTGGTCCGTACAAGATCATTGGGAAGGTTGGTGAGGTAGCTTACCGTTTGGATCTGCAAGAGGATATGCATCTACATCATGTATATCACATTCTTTAGTCCAAGGATCTTGCCAAGATATTGATGGTCGAGACCATTCTATTTCTTTGCTCAACCGGCTGTTATCTCTCCCTAAGGTCAGATATGTGGACTCATCAAAGGGTGAGTCTGCGTATCTGGCCTTAAAAAAATCACCGGTTGTTGGCTTAAGATACTTTATAATGGTTGGGGAGTCATATCCAACGTATATTCCCATCCTTCTCTGTGGTCCCATTTTAGTTCTCTGTGGTAGAGCAATTGGAACGTAAACCGAACATCCAAATGTTTTGATGTAGGACACGTCTGGCACATGACCCGTGAGTAACTGGGATGGCGAATATCTATGCTCACTAGATGGCCTGATGCGAATCAGTTCTACTGCATGTAATACTGCATGTCCCCACGCTGATACCGGGAGTTTAGACCTCATGAGTAATGGTCGAGCAATCAGCTATATGCGTTTAATAAAAGATTTGGCCAAGCCGTTCTGTGTATGTACATACAGTACTCATTAAACGCCTGGGACGTAAATTCACCAGCATTGTCTAGACGTATAGTATTTAAAGTAAAATCTGGAAAATGTGCTCTCAGTCTTATGATCTGAGCAAGCAGGCGTGAAAATGCAAAATTTCATGTGGATAGTAGGCAAACATGCGACCGTCTGGTCGATGCATCAATCAGGACCATGAAATACCGAAAAGTCCCATTAGATGGGTGTATTGGTCCACATATATCTCCCTGAATCCTTTCCAGAAAATTTTTGATTTCCTTATTCACTTTGGCTGGTGAAGGCCTAGTTATGAGTTTCCCTTGTGCACATGCTGCACATGTGAGAATATTTGGGACAACTCCTTTGAATGTCTACCCTTGTGAATTCATTATCAATTTTCGCATCATACTAGTACCGGGATGGCCAAGCCGGTTATGCCATAGAGTGAAATTTTCGCAGGCATTAGCCTCGATCATACTGATCTTTGCATAGTATAGACCAGTAGCTATTGCGGGTACAGTCTCTAGGACCGTCCTATTGCCTTGGGTGATTGAAAATATGTTAAGGAATTCTTTATTTCCGTCTTCCCATGTTTCAAGGTGGAAACCATTCAATCTTATATCCTTGAAACTCAGTAGGCTCCTTTTAGAGCTGGGGGAATATAAGGCATTTTTAATCTCTAGATGAGTGCCTTTAGGCATCAATATATAAGCCTGGCCGTGACCCTCAATCAGGCCGGCCATACCCGCAATAGTGTGTATGTTTGCACTCTGCATTATGAGATTGACGAAGTATTTTATTGTCTCTAAGAATTGTGTGACTTGATCCACTATCCACCACAAGTATACTCATTTCATCATTCATTCTATATATAATAAGATTTATAATCTCAGAGACCTTTATAAAACTTTAAAATAAAACTTCATATTATAAATTCAAAACACCAACAGCAATGAAAAACACAAAGCAATCATAAAACAATCAAGTAAAGGTCGAATTAGTCTTTAAGACAATCTGATGTCTCATGATCCATAAGATCATCCTTTTCGTGGTCGAAATCATCAGCATCATACCCATTGTCGTGAACCATATGAGCTTCTGGGTTCTTGTCCTTAAGGCTCTCTTGATATAGTTTACATAGATGCTTAGGGGTTCTACAATTCTTGGCCCAATGGTTACTCATCCCGCACCTGTGACAAACGGATTTGGTCGAGTAAGACGGCCTGGATATACCGCCTCGACTTGGGCCAAAAGTGGCTCTTCCACAGCCATAGTTGGGACCACGACCATGGTTATTGTGGTTTCCATATCCACGGCCATATGTGTAATTGTCACGGCTACCACGTCCCTTGTATCCACCACGGCCTCTGCCGTGTGTTCTTCTCTCATTATAGACGTGGTTGCTTTCTTTGGGATCTTTCTTTTCTTGTTCAGCCTTATGGGCTTCTGGTAATGGTGCTGTTCCTGGAGGTCTCATCTCACTGTTCTTCATCAGGAGTTCATTATTAGCCTCGGCCGGAAGTAGGCACGAGATCAGATCAGTATATGTGGTGAATCCTCTCTCTCTATACTTCTGTTGCAGCAACACATTCGTTGAATGGAACGTAGAGGTCTTATCAAGTAACTCTTTCTCGGTTACTTCTTCACCACAAAGTCTCATCATTGAAACTATTTTGAACAATACCGAATTGTATTCATCCACGGACTTATAGTCCATGAATCTGAGATTCTTCCACTCATATTTAGCCTTTGGAAGTAGCACCGTTTTTTGGTGATCATATCTACGCTGTAAAGCGGTCCAAAGGTCTAGTGGATTCTCCATTGCAAGGTACTGATTTTTTAAACCTTCAATGAGATGATGGCGTATAATACGAATTGCCCTGTATCTATTCTTATCATTCTCATTGTTTCCCTCGACGATAGTATCATCGAGACCTTTTGACCTCAGGTTGATCTTTGTATCTAGCGCCCACTGTAAATAGTTATCTCCAGAGAGATTAAGGGCTGCATAGTCTAGATTTGAGATTTTCGACATCTGTATCACATTATCAATCAGATTTTAGGTTTTATAATGTGATCATTCGACCATAAGACATTCAAGAAAATTGGCCACAATCACGCCTTATGCGGCCATTTATCAAATAGCTGGATCGGCTATATGAAATCTACTTGACCATGGTGCGAACAATCCTAGTTTATGATTCTATATGTGACAGAGAGTTTAGGCCACATGGCCATATCCTTTTGTTTATGAAACCAATTTGAGTTTGTGTAATCTATATGATGGTCGATTTAAACAAGACGAATGCAATTCATATTCAGATTTTGATGTCATGCAAACAACCTTAGCAATTCGATTTCTATTGGATTCTATTTATAAATTTCGGGTTTCAATTTAAACAATACAGGCTGCCGGTTTAATCAATATGAATTCAAGGTTTCAAGGCCTTTAGGATTTAATTCGAGGTTAGATTATTCAATCAATCTATCAATCCTAAAACCTCAGATCATCAAACACTCAATCAAGAACAATTAAAATCGAATTCAATCTTTTAGGTTTAGGGTTTCGATTCCAGAATTAGGGTTTCTTAAATTCATATCAGGAACAATCAATAAAAGCAATCAATATGTTATAAGGAATCGATTTCTATGTCTAGTTATGAGATTGTCGATTTTAGATTTATAGGTTTTAGGGTTTTGATCAAGAACAATCAGTTTTCCATAATGATGGATTAGGGATTTTAGGTTTGATCATTATGTTCTAAGATTTAGTCTGTATACCTTTGTTTTGTAGGTCTGAACTGGACCACCAAAGATCAGAGACGAGCTGAGACGGACAGACGCAAGACGACTCCTTGTCGGGTCGCAGGCCGAGAGCGATCGCGAGCTTGTTGCTTCTCACGGACGGTTGCGTCTGGTCGGGGACTTGATCTGAGTTGGATGCAAGCTGAGCTGAGGCTGAGGACGTTGATCACGGACAGGGAACGTCTAGGAGCTGAGCTTGATCGTCGGAGTTGAGACGGGACAAAGAACACCTTAGATCGTCGCCGGCTTAGGGTTTTTATGGTTTATAGGTTTCGATTTTGTCTCAGGGTTTTTAGAGTCTATCGTGCTGATAACGTGTTGTAAAAGAATGGGGAATTCTTCTGTTATTATTAATGATCAATCGAGGTTCCTTTATATAAGGATTACAAGATAAGTAAAAAGGAAATTATCCAAAACCTAATCCAACAGGAAATAGGAAAACTACTAAAACATAGAAAAGGAAACTGGGCTGATCATGGCCGACTGGGAACTCCTGGCCGCCTCTCCTTCACACAGTTGGGCCTTAGTTATGGGCCATCCACTTAATGATTTATAACAGTTGATACCATTCATCTTATCATTCTTTCTTTGCTCTTTATACCAGCTTATAACTTTCTCTTCATAATGTTGGATAGCCGGATCCATTTGGTCATGCAATCCGTACGTGGCCACTATTTGATCACCCATGTTTTTGGCTCATGGTCTCTTTGAATTCGTGGAGAAAGTTATACTCTTATCCAACATATATTCCCAATCCTTATCTGAGATTCCATCTTAGACGGCACACATATGTATGTGGTGGTTTATTCAAAATCTCTTAAGATGGTGTATGTCTGGTTTATGACACGTATTCAATTTGAAATGGGAATATCTATGCTCACTTATATGGCCTGATGTAGTTGAACTTTTTATACATGTAAATCCATAATGTCCCTAAGCTCTAGGATGGATGTCTGAACCTTTATAGGTAATGGACTGTGCGGCCAAGCCTGCACAACACGGCCAAGCCGTTTATATCATGGTTCTAGACCATGTTTCACGAATTTGTAGTGTGATCATGGATTTAGGGTTTTTTTTTATCCTCTAACCCCCTCATGAACATACTATAATTCCGTGGTGCTTAGGATAATAAAGCCTTAATGAGTTTCCCTTTGTGTACATGTTTCACAACGTGAGTTCTAATGGGAATAACTTTTTGTGCCTTTCAAATTTCAACCTTTTCATCAGTTGTGGACCAAGATGGCTAATCCGGTATTTACCATATAGTGTATAAAATTTCGTGGGATATATATAAGTATAGTCACCACGGCTCTTGCCTCTTATTCATACTGATCTGTAGCATAGTTTTGATCAGTAGAGTACACATGTATACTCTTGACCACTTTCTTATAAGGTCTTAGGCGATTTTTCTTTCAAACTCTGAAGGAACTTGTTTCCTTTTGTTTGCCCATTGTTTCTATCTAGAAACCATATTATCATAACACAATGGGTCACATATTATTGGGTGTATATAACTCCTTTTAAGGCAATGCCTTGGCCATTGTTTCTTACTAGGCTACTATACCCGTACTATAATGCCCTTCAGGCAATTCTTTGTATCAATAAAATCATTCACATTATCAAACAAACTCAGGCAAGATATAATAGCAATAAAATCAAAACAATTCATAAAACAATAAGACAAGATGTCGATTTTAGTCTTTGAGACAATCAGAAGTCTCAAAATCCAAGAGGTCATCCCTTTTAAGGTCGGAATCATCATCAGCATCATACCCGGTATCATGAACCATATGGGCTTCCGGGTTCTTGTTCTTAAGGCTCTCTTGATAGAGCTCACATTGATGTTTAGGGGTTCTACAATTCTTTGCCCAATGGTTTTCCATCCCGCATCTGTGACAAGCTGATTTGGTCGAGTAAGACGGTTTGGATATGCCACCTCGACCACGGCCATAATTGCCTCGGCCACGGCTGGAACCACGACCACGGTTATTGTGGTTATCTTGCCGGTCATAGCTGTCACGGCCACGTCCCTTGAATCTACTACGGCCTTTGCCATGTGACTTCTTATTATCATGGATGTGGTTGCATTCTTTGGGATCTTTCTTTTCAGCCTCATTGGCTTCTGGTAATGCTGATGTTTCGATGGGTCTCATCTAACAGTTTTTCATCAGGAGTTTATTATTACCCTCAGCCAGGAGGAGGCACGATATCAGATCAGTGTATGAGGCGAAGCCTCTCTCTCTATACTGCTGTTGCAGAAACATGTTCGTCGAATGGAACGTGGAGAATGGTTTATCAAGCAACTCTTTCTCGGTTACTTCCTCACCACATGATCTTGTGGGAACCGAAATTTGCACTGTCGAATTCCGTTTAAATAAGGAAACTAGGAAAACCCTAATTTCCCAGAGGTCCCGGATATCTGCTAATACCACACGCCAAGCAAACAGAACACGATAATAACAATGATAAAGTATAAGAAATCGAAAAGAGAGCAAAGTAGAACTTATTCCGGATTCGCGTTTGAGCGTTACAACAAGGTAAGAGCCTGGGCTACAAGAGCTGTCGGCGAGGTTCCTAGTTCTAAAGCCCTAAGACGGCAATAACCTTGTTGAGTCGCAGCTCGAATAACCAAAACGGAAATATGCCTAATTGCTCTAAGTGCTAAGTTTTCTCTGAGAAAAGTCTTTCCCATGCCTCTCGCCTAGGACTCCTTATATACTGGCTCCAAGGTCGGTTTACGCTTTTCACCTTCTGCCCTTAAGCCGTCATAGCATAAAAATGGAGATATTCCATTTTTTCCGATCT
>NW_013617415.1:47007-47855 GCF_000695525.1 Brassica oleracea var. oleracea | reverse complement strand
GCGTAAACCGTCATGCGGCTTACGGGCTATTGGTTAAGAAATTGTAAGTTGGGCTTTGATTCATGTCTTAGGTCCCTTTGGGCCATCTTCCAACTCGAAGCGTTTATTAAGGTTTCTTTCGATAAAGAACGAACTTTCCACGGTGTTTACGGTAAAGTTTGATCGATAACTTAGAATGGCGGGGAATCGTGAAATGGGTTCGCTACGGTCTTCGGGAGATAGCATCGAAGGGTAGACGAGAACGCATAGACTAAAGTTGTATCGACGTTTCGTAAGAGCTCGGTCGCTACGTAGCGACCAAACTTTGGTTCGAGCTCGGTCGCTACGTAGCGACCGAGCGGAACATGTGTTCGGTTGCTGCGTAGCGACCCTCGTCGAGCTCTTGTCCGATGACTCGCGTTTCTTCCTCAAAGCTTTTCGTAAAGAAGAATCTATTTCGAACAAATATTTGTCGAAGAAGGTTTCTACGTCTTTCTTCTTCAGGGATTTTGACGTTAACTTCGTTGCAACCGTTTTCGACCCCAACATTTATTTTTTGTAAAAACGTTCATGCCAATTTTTACGGACTTTCAGACATTGATTCCGTCGTGACCGATTTTGACCCCAACAGTTAGCCCCCAGCTCGTTAGAACCATGAGTTTCTATCCTGAGGTTTTAGCGAGTGGCTTGGCAAGTTAGGCGGAATCAATGGTCGAAAAGGTTCGTGGTAAGTGGTCTTCTCGCTCTTCTAAGAGTAGAACGCGATAAGATTGGGGCTGCGCCCTATGACGGCTGCCTACGTACCCTTGTTGAAGGGATCAAGCCTTTCGTAGTTCGTCTTGGAGTTAAGGTTCGTATGACTAGTTTTC
>NW_013617415.1:46654-46897 GCF_000695525.1 Brassica oleracea var. oleracea | reverse complement strand
GGCGGTTATCAGGCGTGTTGCTGCCGATGGAATTTTATATGGGTGTAGAAGGAAGACTACGAGTTGTCATCTCGTAATCTAACTCTGTCTGAACTGCTATATCCGTGAACTGTTTCGAGAGTTTTCCGCAGTATGTAAATCTTGCGGGATTTCTGAAGACGCTCGAATATTGGCAAAGAGATAAATTTTGGGATCTCGTATCAAGGTTTTTGATACTATGCCTAGAGATGTTAGAGACCAGTG
>NW_013617415.1:46339-46490 GCF_000695525.1 Brassica oleracea var. oleracea | reverse complement strand
TTAAGCCTCCTGGAAGTGCTGACCAAAAAATTTTGGTTTCTTTTATAGAGATATCATCCTTGTGTCGAATGTACGAGAGTCATCTCCACGAGATGGCTAAGTCTGTTTAGGACGTTAAGAGTTTGTTGTGATCAGCAACAAACTTAATGGT
>NW_013617415.1:44271-46268 GCF_000695525.1 Brassica oleracea var. oleracea | reverse complement strand
TCGAAGAACAAATCTTCAGGCGTCTGCGACGTCTCGCGAGGCTGAAGTTTCTTTATTTTTTCGTATGCCGCGTTTCGTACTTGAAATGTTTGCGGGCTTGAAGATGTTTTGTGATGTTGCAAGGGTTTAGTCTTAGCCCTGCGTTTGAGAAACGTTCTTGTTTGACTACGGATGTTCGCAGCCAAAATTGTTGTTCCTGTTTGGATGCTAATAATTTGATCTGCGATCGAGGAATTAGGAATGAGGTGTCGCGTAAATTTTTTCATGGGAAGAAGCGTTTTCCTTCATAGTGCTTTGTGAAGTGTTGGCTTTCCGTGATCTTTTGCGTGCATTTTTTGGGATGTTTCGTATAGTTCTAGAAGCTTTGGTACGGATTTTTCCTTACATGCCGCGTATTATGGGTAAAACGTTGCGGGCTTAAAGTGAATTGTGGAGCGTATTGAACTCGGTCAATTTTCGAAAAGTTTAGATCTTCCTTTAACCATTTGGTTGTTAGGACTGAGTTTCGTTACGAAGAATTTTTCATATGACTTCGGACTGTAGGCTATACGATAATTATTCTCTTAATAGTCACACGACGTTTTTAGACAAATCATAGATTGTCGTTTTATCCGTTAAGTGATGGAGCTATGGTTTTTCAAATAGTTTGGCTTGGCGTGAGGGATATATTCACTCAGATAGCCAAGGATGTTGTAGGTCAAAGATTAGACCATGATATTTTAACATTTAAGGTCATGTTAGTTTACGATTGTCCTTAAAGGGGATGGCAAATATTGGTTTGGACCTTTAGTGGAAGGCGTAATTGACCGAGGGCTAAAGAGCGCTTATTGAGATTGATAGGTCAAGTTTATCGGGGTTATCCATGCTAATATGGCCGATAGTCGTAGAAAATGATTCTCCGCCCTAGGTGTCAGTTATACGATGAATATTTCGTATAATGTGACCTATAGTCTTATGAAAATTGAATCTTTTTTTGCCTGAGGAAGACGAAGCCCGAGGTTTGCTACATAACCAGTGTGGAGTCAGTGGCGGGACGATTGCCTTCTCGGATGTGACCGAGAGAAAAGAAAAGCATAGGCCAGCGAGCCGCATGGTTCTTTATAAAGCTTGTTATGTTAACTTTAGAAAGTTTATTCGTAAGAATTGGTCTGATTGTATGAAGTATTTTTCGCGTAAGTAACGGGGACCGGTTTTACGAAGGTTGTAGATCGGTCATATGTAAACATATGTTAAAGTAGCGTTGTTTCTGTGGGTTTCACGAGAAACGTTTCTGCTGTGATTTCGATCCTAGGTGAAAGTTGCTTGGAGTTACTCATGGAGTGTTACCGAAGTTTATTTCATTACGATCTAGTCGCAGAATGTTTTTCATAGGTTTTATGAAAGAATTCTCATGACACATTCGTTTCTGGAACGAATTGGTCGACCAGAGATCGATCTAGCCACCATCGGGAGGATAGCGTCTCTTTGTGCACAATGCTACATCTATTCTCAAGTTTTCTTCGTCACAAATGTTTTCGATGCTTTTCCGTGACTCACTTGGTACAACGGAAACTGAAAGAAATGCTTTGGTGATTGATGATTTCTCGTAGAAATTTTTAAACAAAACTAGCTTTCTAAAACTGGAAAGGGCTTCAATACTTTGGCTAATCGTCGAGTTTCAGTTTGATATTGGTATATGTTTTCTGTATGCATGATTGCGACAAGAAATGATGTATAGTCTTTGAGATTATGTTCATGATCGTCTGGATATGTTGCTAGCATTTAGACGAATTTTAGATTGTCGTTTGCCTATTTGAGACGATTTGCAAAAGTTTTTGAAGTTTGGGCGTATACGAGTATAGTATACGTCCCTACTCCCCTTTTTTTTTTTTACGAAAGAAAACAGTTGAACCGATACTTTGAAGGGTTGTGTACGTTTCGTCTTCTAAGGTTTGAAATGATCAATAATCCTGGACGATTTAAAGACGACGCTTGGACTGTGATTTGGTTTGTTTCCA
>NW_013617415.1:41841-43935 GCF_000695525.1 Brassica oleracea var. oleracea | reverse complement strand
GTCGCTACGTAGCGACCGAGCTGTGTGCGTGCTCGGTCGCTACCGAGCTTGGCTGGAGCTCTGTCGCTACGTAGCAACCGAGCTGTGTGCGTACTCGGTCGCTACGTAGCGACCGAATTTGGCTGGAGCTCGGTCGCTAAGCGTTCTCGGTCGCTACGTAGCGACCGAGCTGTGTGCATGCTCAGTCGCTACGTAGCGACCGAGCTGTGTGCGTGCTCGGTCGGTACGTAGCGACTGAGCTGTGTCGTGCTCGGTCGCTACGTAGCGACCGATCTTGGCTAGAGCTCGATCGCTACGTAGCGACCGAGCTGTGTAATCGATTTTCTGCGCTTCCTTTTTCCGCGATTAACCTAGGGGTTTTCTGCGGTTTTTGGGAGAACAAGTTTACCTTCCGAAAAGTTTTCAGAAAACGTGTTTTGGTAAAGCCCTTACGCATTGAAACTTCTTTAGACAGAGAAATCGCAAGCTCGTCTCGTAGCACTTCCTGTTGGCGAAAAGTCGAGGCTAGGTTTTTTTTCGATTTTTTTTTTTAGGCACTATGGCGTTTGCGTAATCGGTGGCCATATGCGCAGTGGCGGCTGGGGTTGTCATACCAGCGTTGTTACGAACTGTGATTTTGTCTTTTGTGTTTCCAGACATTGTTTTGATCAAGTGTTTTGTGGCTGAGAGTTAGATTGATCTGTACCCCCCCTCCTTCTAGCGCCAAACTGTGGGAACCGAAATTTGCACTGTCGATTTCCGTTTAAATAAGGAAACTAGGAAAACCCTAATTTCCCAGAGGTCCCGGATATCTGCTAATACCACACGCCAAGCAATAAGAACACGATAATAACAACGATAAAGTATAAGAAATTGAAAAGAGAGCAAAGTAGATCTTATTCTGAATTCGCGTTTGAGCGTTACAACAAGGTAATAGCATGGGCTACGAGAGCTGTCTGCGAGATTCCTAGTTTCAAAGCCCTAAGACGGAAATAACCTAGTTGAGTCGCAGCTCAAATAACCAAAACGGAAATATGCCTAATTGCTCTAAGTACTAAGTTTTCTCTGAGAAAAGTCTTTCCCATGCCTCTCGCCTAGGACTCCTTATATACTGGCTCCAAGGTCGGTTTACGCTTTTCCCCTTCTGCCCTTAAGCCATCATAGCATAAAAATAGAGATATTGCATTTATTTCCAATCTTCGTAATTATCTTCAAAATTTCGTATTTATCTGCGGAAACTTGACGTTTATCTTTCCTTGCGAACCAAGCGTAAAACGTCATGCGGCTTACTGGCTGTTGGTTAAGAAATCGTAAGTTGGGCTTCGAATCATGTCTTAAGTCCCTTTGGGCCGTCTTCCAACTCGAAGCGTTTATTACGGTTTCTTTCGATAAAGAACAAACTTTTCGCGGTGTTTATGGTAAAGTTTGATCGATAACTTAGAATGGTGGGGAATCGTGAAATGGTTTCGCTACGGTCTTCGGGAGATAGCATCGAAAGGTAGACGAGGACGCATAGACTAATGTTATATCGATGTTTCGGAAGAGCCTAATCGCTACGTAGCGACCCAGCGGAACATGTGTTCGGTTGCTGCGTAGCGACCCTCCCCGAGCTCTTGCCCGATGACTCGCGTTTCTTCCTCAAAGCTTTTCGTAAAGAAGAATCTGTTTTGAACAAATATTTGTCGAAGAAGGTTTCTACGTTTTTCTTCTTCGGGGATTTTGACGTTAACTTCGTTGCAACCGTTTTCGACCCCAACATTTATTCTTCGTAAAAACGTTCATACTGATTTTTACGGACTTTCAGACATTGATTCCGTCGTGACCGATTTTGACCTCAAAAAATCTCATCATTGAGACTATCTTAAACAATATTGAATTGTATTCATCCACATGCTTATAGTCCATGAATCTGAGATTCTTCCACTCATGTCTAGCCTTTGGTAATAGCACCATTTTTTGGTGATCATATCTACGCTGTAAAGCGGTCCAAAGGTCTAGTGGATTCTCCATGGTGAGGTACTGATCATTTAGACCCTCAATGAGATGGTGGCGTATAATACATATAGCCCTGTACCGATTCTTATCAGTCTCATTGTTACCCTTGATGATAGTATC
>NW_013617415.1:35602-36513 GCF_000695525.1 Brassica oleracea var. oleracea | reverse complement strand
TGTTAGTTTTTTGAGAATTTTTTGGTGATTGTCCCATGTATATATATATTTACAACAGGTCAATCGATTTTGCAGGGCCTGAGCTTGCTGGGCTCGGCCATTAAGGCGGGCCATAGAGAAGCCATGGTCTACCGCTTAAAAGCGGAGAAAGCGGAGCGGGATCTCGCTCGTGTGCAAGGCGAGATGTTGGAGCGAGAGGCGCAACTTACTCGTGATCATGCGCAGGCCATCCGCAAAGCGGAAAGGAAAGGCAAGAGGGAAATCGTCGAGGTGATGAAGACTCGTGCCTCTCAATTCCAGGTTGAGTATGGGACCTAAAGAATGCCTTTACCTTGGTGGGTGACTTTCGTAAGTGCCGCGGTTCGGTCAGAAGTCTTGGGAGGACGCGAGCCGATGACTATGCGTTTGAGGAGGAAATGAGCTTGATGAAGAGTGGGATGAATGAACGTGCCCACGCTGAGGCGCTTATCCCTCCGATCGACGAGCGGATTCAAGGGTTCTGGGATTCCATCCCGGTTTCCCCTGATACCGAGGAGGGTTCGACCGGGTTTCCCGATGATGTCGAGAAAGCGGATCGTCCCGCGGATTCGTTCGGTGCTTCGTTGTCTGGGGACTTTGACTTTGGATTATGAGAGGTGGAATAGTTTTCGAAGGAGAGATGCTCGTCTTTCTGTTTCATGTTTATGGCCGATTGTGGCCGAGAGATTTGTACAGGCCTGTTTTGGCCGTTTTTATCGTTTATCGGGATTGGCCGTTGGTGGCTTTGAATCCCCTTACCGCTTTACGCGGTTATTTATATGATGAATGTTTTTGTTTTCGAGTTTTCCTGAGTAGGTTTGAAGTAAATATGAGTTGTCGTCTCATATTTAATTCCGATGAGACGTTCAATCTGTTGGTTCGTTCGTGATTTT
>NW_013617415.1:32678-33976 GCF_000695525.1 Brassica oleracea var. oleracea | reverse complement strand
GACTTGTACCAGAGCGTCTTTCTCAGCGCGTCGATGGCCACTTTGTCGCTTATCCCACTGACCCTTGACATTATCAGCTTGAACCGACTGATAAACACGCGGAGGGGTTCGTCTTCCCTCTGGGAGAGACTCCAGAGGTCAACGTCGGAAGTTTCTCTGTCTATGAATACAGAGTATTGCTTGAGAAATTCCGATGCGAGCTGTCGGAAACTCCCGATGGTGTTACGACGAAGGCGTGCGAACCATTCAAGTGCTGCTCCTTCCAGGTTTTCAACGAACAGGCGGCAGTAGCTGGCATCCTTTTCGCCGTCCTTCAGTCTAGCTCTTCCCATTGCGATGTGGAAAGCCTGAAGGTGCGCTTTTGGATCGGCCGTACCATCGTACTTCGGTACTTTGATTTTTCCCGGATCGGACACCCTCATGTCCGAAATGCGATTTGTAAAAGGGGTCTTCCAAGCTCCTTCCAACAGTCGATCGATTTCGGGGGCAGCACTAGTAGCATGATGGATTTGAGACTTTACGACCCTCACTTCTTCCGCAGTCTTGGTGATGTAGTCGCGAAGATCGCGGATATCCGATGTCTCGTCAGTAGATTTCCGAGCCTGTCGGTGTTTACTGCGAGTGAGCTTGGTTTGTCTTTCAGCCAGCTCCTCCTGTTCGTTCCAATAGGCGATTTCTTCCTCTTCCGTCATTGGTTTTTCGAACGGGGAGCCTTCCCGAGCAGATCGGCTTCTGGTCCTTCTCGGATGTCTGTCGACGTCCTCGTCGGTGTCGTTGGAAACATCGCTCGGATCCAGGTCAATGTGTTCGGCTTCGTTATCCTCCGAGTCCTTTGCAGGGGGCGGAAGACTTTCAGGGTTCCACTTTTCGATGGGAGATTTCTCGCTAGGGTTTTGATCAGAAGGTCGTTCCCGCGCGACTTCTGATCTGTCGAGTGGGGTAGCGAAGTCAAGCCTCTTCCCGCGGATTTTGGTGGTTCCGCGGGGGCGGATTGCTTGGGTCCTTGCCGGTAAGGTTTCAACCTGTTGGGTCAAGGTATTCACGAGCTTATCCTGTTCTTCCGACCTTTTCTCATAGGTGGCGAACATCTTTTTAAACTCCTCGAGTGTCGTGGCGTTGGCTAACGCGTTGGTCGCGGAGACATCCGCTGTTGGAGTTGTTTGTTTGTCGTTGCTTCCTCCGTTGAGAGGAGTATGCAAGTTATTCGAGTCGTCGGATGTCATGTCTGATAGAGCGTTCGGTGGCTGTGAGTTAGATTGATCCGTAACCCCCCCTCCTTCTAGCGCCAAACTGTGGGA
>NW_013617415.1:29058-32063 GCF_000695525.1 Brassica oleracea var. oleracea | reverse complement strand
TGACAAGAATGCATGGATTGATGTCGTATCGATGTTCGGAAGGGTTCAATCGCTACACAGCGACTGAACTTCGGCTCGAGCCCGGTTGCTACGTAGCGACCAAGCGGGACGATCGCTCGGTCGCGACGTTGTGACCGAGCTGGACGAGCGCTCGGTCGCTACGTAGTGACCGAGCTTTGACTCGAGCTTGGTCGCTTTGTAGCGACCGAGCTTTGGCTTGGACTTGGTTGCTACGCAGCGACCGGACAGAGTGTATGCGTGGTAATTACGCAACGGTCGAGCTTGGTTAGTTTGGTTTGAATCTTCAAGGATACTTCTTCGTAAAAACTTCGTGTTTGGTTATATTTTACGAAAGTGGTTATATTTTACGAAAGTTACATCTTCCGTTTTACTATCTCTTTCGGAAATATGATCTCCGAGGATTTTCGGGTGGTAATTCCGTCGTAACCATTTTTGACCCCAACAGGTGTCCGTCAGCACACACATGACATCTGTGGCTGTTCGTCAGTACACACAGAACGTCCGTGGACTGTCCATCAGTACACATATCAGCACGCTGGCCCTTCCTGTGGACTGTTCGGGTGATTTTGGCCCACGTGGGCTGTCTGTTCAGTACTCACAGGACGTCTGTGGGTGTCCATGAGTGTCCGTCAGCACACTATCCGTGGGAGTCCGTTAGCACACACAGGACGTCCGTGGGTGTCCGTCAACACACACATGACGTCCGTGGGAGTCCGTCAGCACACACATGACGTCCGTGGCTGTCCGTGTGTGTCTGGCAGCACACACAGGACGTCCGTGGCTGTCCATCAGCAGACACAGAACGTCTGTGGCTGTCCATCAGTACACATATCAGCACGCTGGCCCTTCCCGTGGATGGTTCAGGTGATTTTGGCCCACGTGGGCTGTCTGTTCAGTACACACATGACGTCCGTGGGTGTCCGTCAGCACACAAAGAACGTTTGCGGCTGTCTGTCAGCACACACAGGACGTCCGTGGACTGTCCATCAGTATAAATATCAGCACGCTGGCCCTTCCTGCGGACTGTTCGGATGATTTTGGCCCACGTGGGCTGTCTGTTCAGTACACACAGGACGTCTGTGGGTGTCTGTCAGCACACACAGGACGTCCGTGGCTGTCCGCCAGCACACACAGGACGTCCGTGGACTGTCCATCAGTACACATATCAGCACGCTGGCCCTTCCCGTGGACTGTTCGGGTGATTTTGGCACAAGTGGGCTGTCTGTGCAGTACACACAGGATGTCTGTGGGTGTCCATCAGCACACACAGGACGTCCGTGGCTGTCCGTCAGCACACACAGTAAGTCTGCGGACCGTCCATCAGTACACATATCAGCACGCTAGCCCTTCCCGCGGACTGTTCGAGTGATTTTGGCCCACGTGGGCTGTCTGTTCAGTACACACAGGACGTCCGTGGGTGTCCGTCAGCACACACAAGACATCCATGGCGGTCCGTCAGCACACACAGGACATCCGTGGACTGTCCATCAGTACACATATCAGCACATTCGTCTTTGGACTCATCACTCTGGCCCTTCCTGTGGACTGTTCGGGTGATTTTGGCCACGTGGGCTGTGTGTTCAGTACACACAGGACGTCCGTGGGTGTCCGCCAGCACACACAGGACGTCCGTGGCTGTCCGTCATCACACACAGGACGTCCTTGGCTGTCCGTCAGCATAGACACAGGACATCCGTGGACTGTCCATCAGTACACATATCAGCACGCTGGTCCTTAGACTCAGGACGCTAGCCTTTCCCGTGGACTGCTCGGGTGATTTTAGCCCACGAGTACTGCCCATCAATACACATATCAGCACGCTGACCACACATATCAGCATGCTGGTCCTTCTCACGGACTGTCCGTGTACTGATTTTGGACAACTGATGCACCATGTTAGTACACATATCAGCACGCTGACCACACATATCAGCATGCTGGTCCTTCTCACGGACTGTCCGTGTACTGATTTTGGACAACTGATGCACCATGTTAGTACACATATCAGCACACTGGCCCTTCCCGTGAACTGTTCGTGTACTGATCTGGACATGAGCTCGAGTTTTAATGGACTGGACTGTCCAAGTCAGTCTTATTGATGCTAGCTCGAGTTCTAATGAACTGATTGTCCAAGTGTACTTATGCTGGCTCGCCTTTTCGTAGACTGATTTTGGCCCACGTGTATTGATGCTGGCTCGAGTCAATCCAACCAAGTGTTGGCCGATCATTTTCCTTTGGTTTTTTTGTGGTCTGATAGAGGCCAAGCGTACTGAAAGGATGAACTATATCAAGCCAGATGCCATGATACCCGTGAACACAACTGTGAATCAAAACTCTTTTGGGTTTTAATGCTCCTGTCAGGATGCTTTTGGCCGAGACTTGTGCACATGCGGGCTGCATTTCATCGGCCAATCTGAAATATTAGGGCGAGAGTGAATTTCACCAAGTAAAAATCTCGAAACTCCGACTACATCTTCTTATATACTTGAATTTTTTTGGGCTTTTGTTTTTAACGTTTTGGGGAGGAACGTGTGATTGGAAAAGGGGAGGGTCGAATCTTAGCGACAAATGGCCGAATCTCAGTGGATCGTGGCAGCAAGGCCACTCTGCCACTTAAAATACCCCGTCGCGTATTTAAGTTTTCTGCAAAGGATTCTACCTGCCGCTCGGTGGTAATTATAATTCAAGGCGGTCCAAACGGCGCTTCCGCCGAACGGACTTAGCCAATGACACGTGCCTTTGGGAGCCGAACCTCTGTGGGAACCAAAATTCACACTGTCGATTTCCGTTTAAAAAAGGAAACTAGGAAAACCCTAATTTCCCAGAGGACCCGGATATCTGCTAATTACCACACGTCAAGCAATCAGAACACGAGAATAACAACGATAAGAATAAGAAATCGAAAAAGAGAGCAAAGTAGATCTTATTCCGAATCTGCGTATGAGCGTTTACAACAAGGTATAAGCCTGGGCTCGAGAGCTGTC
>NW_013617415.1:28760-28942 GCF_000695525.1 Brassica oleracea var. oleracea | reverse complement strand
GAAAAATCCTCCTCCATGCTCCTCGCCTAGGACTCCTTATATACTAGCTCCAAGGTCGGTTTACGCTTTTACTCTTCTGCCCTTAAGCCGTCATAGCATAAAAATGGAGATATTCCATTTTTCCCGATCTTCCAATTATCTTCAAAACTTCCGTATTTATCCGCGGAAACTTGACATTTATC
>NW_013617415.1:28367-28652 GCF_000695525.1 Brassica oleracea var. oleracea | reverse complement strand
TACGAATTCTTTTTGATAAAGAACGAACTTTCCACGGTTTCTAATCCGCAAAGTTTGATCGATGAATTTGAATGGCGGAAAACATGGACTGAGCTTGCTACGGTCTTCGGGAGATAGCATTCGAAGGTTTGACGATAATGCATTGATTGATGTCGTATCGATGTTCGGAAGGGTTCAATCGCTACACAGCGACTGAACTTCGTCCCGCTCGGTCGCTGTGTAGCGACCGAGCTTTGGCTCGAGCTCGGTCGCTACGTAGCGACCGAGCTTTGGCTTGAGCTCGGT
>NW_013617415.1:20973-21489 GCF_000695525.1 Brassica oleracea var. oleracea | reverse complement strand
CCATGCTCCTCGCCTAGGACTCCTTATATACTAGCTCCAAGGTCGGTTTACGCTTTTACTCTTCTGCCCTTAAGCCGTCATAGCATAAAAATGGAGATATTCCATTTTTTCCGATCTTCCAATTATCTTCAAAACTTCCGTATTTATCCGCGGAAACTTGACATTTATCCTTCCTTGTGGACCAAGCGTAAACCGTGCTGGGGTTTACGGGCTTTTGGTTAAGAAATCGTAGGATGGGCCTCAAGTCGTGTTTTAGATCCCTTTGGGCCGTCTTCCGACTCGACACGTTTACTACGAATTCTTTTTGATAAAGAACGAACTTTCCACGGTTTCTAATCCGCAAAGTTTGATCGATGAATTTGAATGGCGGAAAACATGGACTGAGCTTGCTACGGTCTTCGGGAGATAGCATTCGAAGGTTTGACGATAATGCATTGATTGATGTCGTATCGATGTTCGGAAGGGTTCAATCGCTACACAGCGACTGAACTTTGGCTTGAGCTCGGTCGCTTCATA
>NW_013617415.1:19737-20762 GCF_000695525.1 Brassica oleracea var. oleracea | reverse complement strand
CGCGAGTGCTTACGAAGAGCTCATTCTTCCGAAGATGGAGTTCCTGCCTCACTCGGTACATCCTGCCGAGAACGAGGCATGGTGGGTTGCTCATTATGGCTCGTTGACCCCTCCCAAGGAGAAGTCATTCCCAGTCCTGACCCATCGTGGCTTGTTAAATCATTCAAACCCACCGACGAGTTTCTCGCGATCATGCGATCGTTCTACCATATCCCGGATGCTGTTGGACCGTTTTGAAGTTGCGATAAGCCAGTTGACTCCCCTTGCCATTCAGCGAGAGGGTTACTTCACTTGCTACGAGGCGTTCGTAGTGCTTTGTCGCCTATGGTTCCCAATACCCGAAATTCTTGTCCGAGTGTTGGACCGTTTCAAAGTTGCGATAAGCCAGTTGACTCCCCTTGCCATTCAGCATCTTATTGGGATCCTGATCCTAAGCTACGAGCATGGCCTTTCCCTTTCCGTCGATCATTATGAAGCGCTTTTGAGGCTTCACTTGTCACAGGTACGGATAAGCATAGGTTGGTCCCTCGGAAATTTATGTCAGTGGTTAAGAAGTTCATTTCGAACTTCAACTCGTGGAAGAAGTTCTTTTTCTTTGTTCGTATAGACGCTGCATCCGTCGAAGAGAGTTGCCTTCCACTGTTCCGGAGGTTGCCAAATGATCGTCCCTTCATCAACCCTCCTGCTCCGTTCCCTAAGGACATCATTGCGGTGAGGGATCTTCTCAGGAACGGTCCCTTCTTCTGGACTTCTTTTACGCCGAAGAGGGTTCGGAAGGTCCTGCTTTGGCTGCGGACACGGGAAGCCCGGTCCTGCTTTGGTTCGGACACGGGAAGCCCGGTCCTGCTTTGGCTGAAGACCTGCTTTGGCTGCAGACACGGGAAGTGACTCCGAATCTGACAACCAGAATCCCGTCGAAGCTCCAACAGCTGTGCCGGAGTCGAGCTCTCGGAAGGGAAAAGATGTCGATCTTGGCGACATAGAATTTTCGATGGATGACTCTATGCTTCCAGGATGGGATCCGA
>NW_013617415.1:19139-19355 GCF_000695525.1 Brassica oleracea var. oleracea | reverse complement strand
TGAAGAGTGGGATGAATGAACGTGCCCACGCTGAGGCGCTTATCCCTCCGATCGATGAGCGGATTCAAGGGTTCTGGGATTCCATTCCGGTTTCCCGTGATACCTAGGTGGTTTCAACTGGGTTTCCCGATGATGGCGAGGAAGTGGATCGTCCCGCGGATGCGTTCGGTGCTTCGTTGTCCGGGGACTTTGACTTTGGATTATGAGAGGTGGAAT
>NW_013617415.1:18154-18838 GCF_000695525.1 Brassica oleracea var. oleracea | reverse complement strand
CACGAACGGATAGACATGGTTTAGGATCTCGTATCTTTTAGATATCATGCCTTGAGATGTTTGAGACCAGAGCGTTGGGTTTAGGGCAAGACCTAGGTTTACTTTCGGTTAAGGTTTATGCGGTGACTAGCCGGCTATCGTTTTTCCTGTTGTGATTTCTTCCCGATTTGCACCGATTTAAAGTCCGCGATATGTTCTCGGCTTATATGACTTGTATAGTACGAATCGAGCATCTTCTCAGAATTAACTGGAAGTGCTAAACCAAAATTTTGGGTTTTTGTAGTAGCGCGCTTTTGTCCTTGTGCTGGACGTTTTTAAAGATCAAAAGAGTGATCGAATTGCGTTTGTTTAAGACGGCTGGCGTGTTCTTCGGGGCCAATCGATGAACGTGGTGTAAGGTTTTGGTGGCCGCGTTCAGGCAATTTGTTCGTATTATCTTTGAATTTTAACTTTGCGACGTCTAGCAGTTGTTTCGAGGATTATACGTGTATCTTTGTGCATTTGAAGGATGATGATTTTTTTACGATTTTTGGGCCGGATGAGGCTGCAGACAAGAGTCTTAATGTTTCCAGGCGTGTCCTGAAAAATTTTTGTGTTTAACTGAAGCGTAAATGTTTTCCGATAAATAGGACAACGCATATTGTAGTAAAAGTTTTTGAAGTTTCTTAAAAACTCGATTACAAT
>NW_013617415.1:17918-18142 GCF_000695525.1 Brassica oleracea var. oleracea | reverse complement strand
AAGAGTATACGCACCCACTCCCCCCCTTTTTAGAGAGGGGGATAGCTGAACTCGTCTTTTGACGAGCTGCCTACGTACCGATGTTCGGAAGGGTTCAATCGCTACACAACGACTGAACTTTGGCTCGAGCCCGGTTGCTACGTAGTGACCGAGCGGGACGATCGCTTGGTCGCTACGTAGCGACCGAGCGGGACGAGCGCTCGGTCGCTACGTAGCGACTGAGC
>NW_013617415.1:6302-13802 GCF_000695525.1 Brassica oleracea var. oleracea | reverse complement strand
AAAGTTGTTGGCCATGAAGATTCGCCTGTTCCTCTTCATGGTGGTCCATATAAACTCTTCTGGAATGTCTTCTGGAATCCTTGGATCGTGTAGGGTATGTCCTGGTAGCCAGATCTCGGTTTGGAAATGGTTGGACCAACTGATTATGCAATCTTTCCATAATAGGCTCCTTATAACCGGTTTTGGGAAAATGATTATATCTTCAACTTCACTGGGCCTTTTCTCTTGATTCTTGGCTTGTTGGATCCCCAAAACATTCCTCTTGAGATCAATAATTGACTTTGTCCCGGGCCGCTTCTTGGTTTGTCTGATTTTCTCTTCTAAGGGCAGATACTCGCAAATGGATGGGCTGAGAAACCTCCAACTTGTAAAATTCATAACTTCTTCATCCGTGAAGCTTTTCTTGTAATTCCAAGCTTTAGTGATGAATGGATAAGCTGTACTTCTGTGAAAATTTGTTTCATGCCATAATTCCTTCTGGTGGTTGAGATGCACTTCTTTGAATGACCCTTGGTCGCAGCTAGCTCAATTGAGGCAGTTGTGGCAGTTGTTGCTTATCTGGCTGAGCTTCTGTTCAGGTACGGTTTCTGTGCCTGTAACATTCCCTCCCCCTTCAAAAGACTTCGACCTCGAAACTGTATAACCTGCACCAAGGTAGAGAAAGTCAGCTTTCATTCCCTTTTGGGAGTCTAAAGTCCTTGGTTGGATTTTGATTTAGTGATGCATGGTGCATCTGGTGGTTCTTCTTTTAACAGATAGGATAGGATAATCCCTCTGGTCCGGCCTGGTATGAACTCAGCCTTGGAAATATCTCCAGAATTTTCAGCTTTTTTTCCTGCCATAAACTCAACATCTTTGGCAAAAGACAAGTGTGTTACGGAACTCATGGAATATTCAACATATAAATCGGTTTGATGAGTTCCAATTTCAGTAGATTAAAAATTTTCTTGCTTCTTCTCTAAGTGGGATCTAAGACAAGAATTATGTTCTACATAATTGTTTAAACATCCTAGTCTTTCTTCAAACATATCACGGCATAATAAATCAGTATGCATAATATCCAAATCATTGATTATCGAACAAGGGATAGTTGCACTTACCTGATTTGGAAGCTTGATTGGTGCATCCAATGGCATGGCCTGTCTGTTTGGTGACTGATCTGGGGGTTCTACCTGAAGTAAGATGCTACTGGTCGTAGTGCCATCTTCTCTAGAGAGGGGTTTAAGCAAAGATGGCTCCTTTGGTGGTGCCTTGTCATCTCTGTTTAAAACCACCTTCTTTTGCTTCATAGGTCCTTTGCTAAATGATGTACCTGTGTCATACCTTTTGGGACTAGACAATCATATCATGGTAGCCTTGGAAGAATCATAAACAGAGCACACTAATTTATTTATATTATTTTGTACCTCCTCATGTGATTGGACCGAAACATCTACTAGTTTCAATGATTTGCTAGTGGCTGGTTTAAGTCCTTCTTGTGGGTCTGGTTCAGGGATGATTTCTTCTTGTTTTAACCTTGAAACCACGTCCTCCTGGTCCTTATTTAGACCTGCATAATCAGCCTTTGGGCAAGACAAGTGCATTATACCAGAACTAGGAAATTTACATACTAATTGAGATATAACTTCACTAGTTGAATTCAAGTTAACTTCTAGTGAATGAGAAGTCACTATTAGCCTAGTTGGACAGGTTACAGAAAAGTGGCCTTTCTCATGACACCTATAGCAAATGGATTCTACTGGTTTTGAAGATTAAGAAGACTTACTTGGTTTCTTCTTCTCATGGAACTTAGGCATTGGCTTTGTACTTAGCTCTCAAGCTTTGGCCTGTGGAGTTGGAACTCCTTGCACGCCACTGACCCTTTCTGCTGTTGTATGCTCGGTTTCTCCCTTGATGATTAGTGTAGACTCCTGGTGTAGCTTTGGGTCGTGAGCCTTTTTGAGCCTAGCCTTTTGATTTGGCCTTTTTGCCAATATCAGCCGCCTTGGTTGAAGATTAGTATGGACCCGTATCTGACTCAACAGCTCATCTCCAGCTCCTTTCACATATTCTTCATACAAGAGTTCCTTCATTTCTTGCCAAGTAGCTTCTGGTTCATCATAGGCAAGTCGCCAATAAGCATCTTGTTCCCACTTTCTGAAGGCATCTTCAGTTAGAGTGTCTTCGGCAATGGCTGTCTTATCCTCTTCATGGACTTGATTAGAATCAAACCAATGTTCCATATCTTTCTCCCAGCACAAGTATTCTTCTGGTCCTTGATGATGGCCTGTAAAGTTGACGTAACCAGGTTGATCATCATTTCTTCCAGCCTCACTTAAGGCCTCTTCTTCTTCAGCAATGTCTTCTTGAGAGTCTGGCTTTCCTCCATAGTTTTCCTCAGAGTTTCCTACACTGGTTTGTGAGCCAGTTTCGTCTTGGTATTCATCCTCCTGGTCAGAGTAAGGTACTTCACACCAGGGTATGCCTTCAGCATGCGACTCGTCTCCAACTTCTTCTTTAACAAATTGGAAACTTGCTTCTCCTCCATCAACATCTTCATTGACATCTTCGATTTCAGAGAAATTTTTCCTCATGCTCATTTGCCTCTTATAAACTGATTTCAGAATCAGCTTCCTCTTGCCATGAGCCTTCCTGGTCAGCTTCAGGATCATCACGTTCTGTCTCTTCTCCATGGCATTCATCTCCTTTATTGAAACTGATTTGATTCAGTTTCTCCCTCATACTCTCCTTGGTAGGTGGTATCTCCATGTGAGTAATCAGGTGGCTCTGGTTTAGGATATGCTCCAGCAGGGGTGTCTCCATACTCTGACATAGAGTAGTTATCATCAGAACATGACCCATCACAGCCATCCTCTTCATTGGACCAAGCTTGGTCGGTTTCATCAAGATCGGAGCCTTGGCTTGATTCATAAGAACTCTCTTCCTCAAATTACTCTACCATGGCGTCTCCCCTTATTGGTGCCTTTCAAAAACAGAGAATAAGAGTATCAAGTCGTGGCTTAACAAAAGAAAGAAAGAAGAATAAGAAAAATGGAAACTAAGTATTTTTTTTTTTGAAAGTTTTGAAACAAATGGAAAATTAACTCCTGATTTTTTTTTTTACTTTATCATGTAAATCTCGAAATCTATAAAATAAAACAATAGAGATAAATATTTATTTTGGTTTTCAATTTAAAACAAACAAAACAAGAATTAAAAAAAAAAAGATTTTATGCTTGATGCAAATAGACCGAAAGAGGAAACTGGAGCTAGACAACTTAATGCAAACAAGGGACAATTTTTTTGAGTTTTCTAAATGAATCAAAAAAGATAATGAGCTATACTTTTCGTGCCTATATCTGGTTTTAAAACCAAGAACAAGCAATTCAAAATCGGACAGAAAATGCAAACACTATGAACTTTTTTTTAATTGATTTTAAATGGTGAACAAATGCAATAAGATATGATGCAAGGATAGATATCACCAGATTCAGGAGCTTGAGCTCTGATACCAAATATTGGAGGCTGGGATTCAGACTACACGGATGGCTTGACTGAGGTTTGGTTTTGGGTCGGCTTGGACAGATCGGACGGACGGACAGACGGAAGATCGGCTAGGCGGCTGCGATGGAGGAATGGGACGGCCAGTTTATACCTGAAACAAGGATGAACCTTTTTATGAATTTTATGATTTCTATATGAAGAACAGAAAGTAAACTATATAAGAAATGATAAACTGAAGCAAATATGATTCTTATGGATTTTTTTAAGATTCAAAACTAAATGATATGCAAATTGAAAACAATTCAAATAGGAATGATAGAAAGATGGATGATGGGATATTTGTTGCTAGACGTGTGTCTCTCTCAACAAGGATAAGTGGATGGAGAATGGACTGATGATGGAATCCGGCTTGCTTGATATGTATCTCTTCCAAGCTGGATCGATGGATAGAATGGATAGATGGATATGGATTGAGTCTCTCAATCAATGGACGAACAGATGGTTTTGAATCACACAAGGCTCCCTGGAGAGGCTTCTTTAGGACTTAGTGAATCACACACAAAGAACTAGAGAAATAACAACAAAGAATACACAACTTTGTTTAAAAGAAAACTATTTCTTATTACTTTTAAAAATTGGTCAAGGGTGGTTTACAATGAAATATGACCTGAGCTTATATAGGCTCGACACTGGGACTATTATAACGTTCCTATGACTCAAAAGGAAACAAAGTACATGAAAATTAAGTAGAAAAATCATAAGCTAGACTCCTTGAAGATATCTAGCCGTTAGGCTAGATTTGAGCCTCTCCAAAGGAAACTTGATTGAGCCTTGTATCTAGACAGCTTCTGGATATTCCCATGATCTGCAAGCCTTCCTTAAATACTAAGTCGACATATGAAAGAATATGGCCGTTGGTCTTCAAAGAGTTGTAGTGAAAACTCATTTACTCCTCCTAGTGTGAACATGACCAAAAAAGGAAAGTTGTTAGCCATGAAGATTCGCCTGTTCCTCTGCTTGCTGGTCCATATAAACTCTTCTGGAATGTCTTCTGGAATCCTTGGATCGTGTAGGGTATGTCCTGGTTGCCTGATCTCGGTTTGGAAATGGTTGGACCGACTGATTATGCAATCTTTCCATAATAGGCTCCTTATAACCGGTTTTGGGAAAATGATTATATCTTCAACTTCACTGGGACTTTTCTCTTGATTCATGGCTTGTTGGATCCCCAAAAGATTCCCCTTGAGATCCATAATTGAGTTTGGCCTTGGCCGCTTCTTGGTTTGGCTGATTTTCTCTTCTAAGGGCAGATATTCACAAACGGATGGGCTGGGAAACCTCCGACTTGTACAATTCATAACTTCTTCCTCCGTGAAGATTTTCTTGTAATTCCAAGCTTCAGTGATGAATGGTTGAGCTGGGCTTCTGTGAAAATTTGTTTCATGCCAACATTCCGTCTCGTGGTTGAGATGAACTTCTTTTAATAACCCTTGGTCGCGGGTAGCTCTACTGAGGCAGTTGTTATCTGGCTGAGCTTCTGTTCAGGTACGGTTTCTGTGCCCGTAACAAAGGCGTTCCTGGGGTCCTTAGCTTGTATTTTGGGCAACCGCGTGTGGTAACACACGGGAGATCAGCTTCCATCCCATATCCTTGAGAGGATGGGGGGACGACGATTTTTTTTGACACCCAGGGAGACGTGCCCTCGGCCAGAAGGCTTGGGGCACAACTTGCGTTCAAAGACTCGATGGCTCACGGGATTCTGCAATTCACACCAAGTATCACATTTCTCTACGTTCTTCATCGACGCGAGAGCTGAGATATCCGTTGCCGAGAGTCGTTTTAGACTTTACATTGCAGCACTGCTTCTGAACAAACACCGTCTCCGGGTCGGCGAAAGCAGGCTGTTTAGTTGAATTTTCCTTGATACTTTTCGTGCAGAGGTTTGGTGATATCCGGAAGCTATGCGTACGATCCAACCAAAACTGAGCCGGTGACGAACGCATAACCACGGAATCGGTAGGCACGAAATCAGCTAAGATACCGGCCCACCGAGAGTGATGTTTCAACGTTCTCGGGTCGTTCTGTTTCCAGGTTACGACAATGATCCTTCCGCAGGTTCACCTACGGAAACCTTGTTACGACTTCTCCTTCCTCTAAATGATAAGGTTTAGTGGACTTCTCGCGATGGATGAACGCATAACCATGGAATTGGTAGGCACGGGATTAGCTAAGAAACCGGCCTACCGAGAGTGATGTTTCATCGTTTTCAGGTCGTTCTGTTTCCAGGGTACGACAATGATCCTTCTGCAGGTTCACCTGCGGAAACCTTGTTACGACTTCTCCTTCCTCTAAATGATATGGTTTAGATGACTTCACGCGATGTCTTAGACGGCGAACCACCCACGTTTCCGCGATCCAAACACTTCACCGGATCATTCAATCGGTAGGAGCGACGGGCGGTGTGTACAAAGGGCATGGACGTAGGAAACGCGAGCTGATGACTCGCGCTTACTAGGAATTCCTCGTTGAAGACCAAAAATTGCAATGATCTATCCCCATCATGATGAAATTTCAAAGAGTACCCGGGCCTGTCTGTAACACCCCCGAACCGTCCTAAGCATAGGCCAACAATCAAACAAGAACATGACCGACGGACCAACCACACCAAGTGTTGGAGATGAAAGGCCAACCGGCCAGCCGACAATCAAACAAGAACATGACTGACCGTCCAGCCCAACACCATGGTCCGGAAACGCTACGTGACGGGCTAGGAACAACCTGGTCAGAGTCACAAACTTTACTCCATGACTTAGACCAGTTCATCCCCTAACTCGTCCCGCTGCGTGTTGGGGTCAAAATCGGGCACGACGGAATCGATGTCTGAAAGTCCTCAGAAAATGGATCGCCCGGTGAGCTCGACCATGACACGAGCCAGCTCGCCCGGCGAGTCGAAGGCGAGCACGACCGTGTTGCCGGTCGACTCGCCGGCAAGCTCGGCCGTGACACGAGCCAGCTCGCCCAGCGAGCACGACCGTGTTGCTGGTCTAATCGCCGGCGAGCTCGGCCGCGACACGAGCCAGCTCGCCCGGTGAGCACGACCGTGTTGCCTATCGGCTCGCCGGCGAGCTCGACCGTGGCACTGATCAGCTCGCCCGGCGAGCATGGCCAATTCTTCGTGGACCATTCCGTACCCGGTCCCATCCCATAACCATGCATCTTTGTCCGAAGTTTCCGAAACTCAGTCTTCGGGTCCGTGGATACGACACCAATGTTCTTTCTAAAAAACATCGTCGAAAGTCTTTGTGAAGTTGGGAAGGTTATGTCTCTCGAACGGTTTCCTATTCTTCGTAGTAGAGCATGTTACAGTTAACTAACACCAACTGGCTCGGCTATGCGAAGTAATAGGGTTCCGTTGGAAGAACCATGTCTATACCAACGGCTACTTCGCGAGTAAAATCGTAAAAACGCTTAAGTCTCGATACGGCCCAAAAAGGGTCCGAACTGCGGACAACGGCCCATCTATGGTCCCAAAAGACTTGAGCCCAAAGACTGTTATGACGGTCTATCTCATCCGCGGGAAGAGATAAATGTCAAATTTCCGAAGATAATCACAAAGAAGAAGGAAATATGGAAAAGCCCCCTTCGCGACAAATCCAGCCCAAGAAGAGGTAAACCGACCTAAGGAGGAGTATATAAGGAGGATCTAAAAAGAAGAGAGAAGAGGAGAGCAACTTAGAGAGCAGAGGAATCGACAAATCCAGCCCAAGAAGAGGTAAACCGACCTATGGCATCTTTTTCCGTTTTTACTTATCGAGCTGCAACTCAACTAGTTTAGATTTAGGCCGGTAGACTAGCGAACATACTGACAGCTTTTGTAGCCTAGGTCTTTACTTGTTGTTCACGCTCAAACGCGAATTCGGAAATAAGATCCTCTTATTCTCTTTTTCTGCTTATTTTCATTTTATTTTTGATATTGATCGTGTCGTGTGTGGCCCAGCAGATAACCGGGACCTTCAG
>NW_013617415.1:4793-6203 GCF_000695525.1 Brassica oleracea var. oleracea | reverse complement strand
GGTTCCCACAGTTTGGCGCTAGAAGGAGGGGAGGGTACGGATCTATCTCTCTCCTAACCACACCCGCTCAGTCCGATATGACGATCAACGCTGACAAAGACCCGCGAACGCACGACGGGACTCCCATCGATGCCAACGCTGATAAAACTCCTGCTGGAAACGTATCGACGGTCACTGCCGGCACCGTGGTACTAGACAAGATGAAGAAAATGTTCGCCTCCGCTCAGAAAAAGTCAGACGAACAAGGAAAACTCGTGTCCTCTCTCGCAAAACAGGTGGAAACCTTAACGGCGAAGGCCAAGAGCAAAGCCCTGCGTGGGAGCACATGACCCCGCAGCGGTAGAAGACTTGATTTCGAGACTCTAGACAATCGAGCTGCACACGCGGACAAGGCTTCCTCAGGCCAAAACCCCGATGAAACGCTCAAGCCAGGTGCGCAGCCAACTGCGGAGAACCTTCCACCTCCTACCGAGGGCAAAGAAGGAGAATAAATCGAGCGCATCAACCCGGATATAAGCGACCAGTCCGATCACTCGGACGACGGTGCTGACATCCACCCAAGAAGAACGCGAAGCCAGTCCGCTCGGCAGGACGCGTCCTTCGAAAGTCCCATGACCAAGGAAGGAGAAAACCTCTATTGGGTAGAACCGGAGGAGCTGGCCGAAAAGCAGGCCAGGGTCCACCGCAGCCAACACAGACAAGCTCGCAAGGCTGCCAGAAATCCTTATGAGATCCACGATCTCCGCTAGTACATCGCGAAAACCGCAGCGGAGGTGAAAGCGGTAAAATCACAAATCCACCACGCGACAAGCGCTGCGCCCGAGATCGACAGACTTCTCGAGGAAGCACGCAAAACCACATCGCGAAAACCGCAGCGGAGGTGAAAGCGGTAAAATCACAAATCCACCACGCGACAAGCGATGCGCCTGAGATCGACTGACTTCTCGAGGAAGCACGCAAAACCACGTTCACTGCCCGGATTACTGAGACCAACCTCTCGGACCCAGGGAAGATCAAAATTCCCATCTACGATGGCACCACCGACCCGAAAGAGCACCTGAAGTCTTTCCAGATCGCGATGGGGAGGTGCAAACTCAAGGAACGCGAACGAGACGCTGGCTACTGCCTCCTCTTTGTCGAAAACCTCAAAGGAGCCGCACTCGAATGGTTTTCACGCCTAAGACGAAATTCCATCGGAAGTTTCCGCCAACTTGCTTCGGAGTTTCTCAAACAGTATTCCATGTTCATGGACAGAGAAACCTCAGATGTCGATCTCTGGAGCCTGACTCAAAGAGAAGACGAGCCACATCATGAGTTCCTGAACAGTTTTAAGCTAGTATTGGCAAGAGTCACCGGGGTCAGCGACAAAGTGGCGATCGATGCTCTGAAGAAAACTCTCTGGTACCGGTC